>NW_025342727.1:0-1072 GCF_016433145.1 Gracilinanus agilis | reverse complement strand
TCTCTCTCTCTCTGTGTCTCTCTCTCTCTCTCTCTCTCTGTCTCTCTCTCTCTCTCTCTCTCTCTCTCTCTCATTTTCCCTACCTTCACTCTTCCTATTTGTAAATAAACTACCATAAAAGTCATCCTGACGTGGGTCTTCAATTTTGGAATTGGGTAATCAATTCTTAGTGACCAAAATCTTAAATATTCAATCCAACTATAATTTTTACCTCTTACACTGGGTGACTCTGGGCAAGTCACTTAACCCCCATTGCCTGGCCCTTACTGTTCTTCTGCCTTGGAATCAATATACAGTATTGATTCTAAGACCCAAGGTAGGGTCTTAAAAAACAAAAACAAATAAACCAAAAATATGTATGCATACATCTATTTGTTATATATAATAAATGTAAGATTAAAATTAATTTATATTTTATAAGATTTATTAATAATCACTCGAAGTAGAGGAAATAGAAAGACAAAAATAAAGCCTGAGTAAAGGCAGCTTTCCCAGCAGCATTGGAGGGGGTGAGGGGTGAAGAGAGCCTGAGGACGGGGTTACAAAAACTTTATCACCGAAATTTAAGGACATAATGTGAGGGCGCAAGTGGGATGCTGGGAATCGTAGTTCAAGGATACAGAAATTCTAATTACACATATATATCATACCCACTCACATATATATTACTTAATTGATGTCTTTTGTTTTAAATCGCTTACATTTTCCCCAATGTCCCTCTCCTTACAGCTTACTCTTCCTCATCTATACCATCAAGAAAAAAATAGTATAGATGGTAGATCATTCAAAAGTAATTTATTGTCCTGTTTAGAATAAAATACTCATAGGAGTATTGGTACCTACTATTCAGCCATGCCCGGTGTATTCGAGGGCATGAATCAAAGGAGAAATATGCTACTCCTTTGAGGGCACAGAGAAGAGTCATTGCCTGGGGCAGTGAGCTAGGAGTACTCCTAATGGAGGCTCCAGAATTCCAGTTTATACTCATACAGGATCTTTTCAACTAATTTCTTTTTCTTTTTTTCTTTTTTTTAAACCCTTACCTTCTGTCTTGGAGTCAATACTGTGCACT
>NW_025342726.1:0-2166 GCF_016433145.1 Gracilinanus agilis | reverse complement strand
AGAACTGAGATAAAATTTGGCCTCAAACACTTAGTACCTTTGTGACTCTGGGCAATTCACATAATCTCTGTCTGATTTAGTTACCTCCACTAGAAAATGGAGATAATAGTAGTGCTTTACTCCTAGGATTTTTGTGAGGATCAAATGAGATAATATTTGCAAAGTACCTGGGATATAGTAGACACTTAATAAATGCTTGTTCCTTCGTTCCTCTTTCCTCTGGGATAAAATACAATCTTCTTGATTTGGCATTCAAAACTTTTAATAATCTGGCTTCAACATACTCTTCTAAATCCTTTGCAATATACTTCTTTGTCCCATATGCTACATCCAAGTCCAAGTGGCCTATTTGCCATTCCTCATTCATTATCCTGGAGATAGCTAGGTGGTATGGTGGATAGAGTGCTAGAGCTGGAGTTGGGAAGATCTGGGTTGAAGTCTAGCTACTAACTGTGTGACCCTGGACAAGCCATTTAATGCTTTTTTTCCCTTAGTTTCATCATCTGTAAAATGAGTTGGAGAAGGAAATGGCAAACTACTGCAGTATTTTTGCTAAAAAAAAAAAAATTCCAGATCAGTCATGAAGAGTCAGACAGGACTGGGAATGTCTACACAACAAAATTCATGAATTTCATTTCCTGCCTTTGTATTATCTAGATTATCTATGGCACATATCATCCATTATATCTGGAGGGCACTTCTTCCTGTTCTTGATGAACTTCCTGACTTCTTTCTTTAAAACAACAAAAGAACAAAAAACAAAAAACTTTTTTCTGTCTTAGAATCTTTTCTGTGTATAGGTTCCAAGGCAGAAGAGTGGTAAAGGCTAGGCAATTGGGAGTTAAGTGAGTGACCCAGGATCACAAAGGTAGGGAGTGTTTGAGGCCAGATTTGAAGCCAGGACCAGGTCCTTTTTCTAATTCTGGCTCTCTATCGACTGTTGCCCTAATCCCTGACTTTTTTCAAGAAAGAGCAGAGGTGTTTTCACCTATTCTGACCCACTCCCTCCCTCCACACACATCCCCAAACAATTGCTAATACTTTATTTTGTATCTACTTTGTCAGGACTTGTCTATATAATGCTGTTTTCCCTTCATGGAATGTAATATCCTTGAGGACAGGGACTTTTTTGATCCTAGCAACCTCAACTCCTAGCTCAGTCAATCTTTGGAATACTGTAGGTACTGTTGTTTTTTTGAATGTCAGCAATTTTTGCTGTTGCAGGTGGTTGCCCTAGTGTAGTGATGGCAAAAATTTTAGAGACCAAGTGCCCAAACTGCACCATCATGCCACATGTGACCTGTCTCCTTACCCCAGAGAGGGGAGGGAGAAAGTGCTCCCATTGGGCTGCAGGGCACAGGGGTGAGTGATGCTCACAAATGTCCTTAGGCTCAGTGCAGAGGGAAGGGAGCAGCCCCCTATAGCAGGTGTATCATAGGTTTGCCAACAAGGTCCTAGTCCCTCATTTTCTCAGGAGCCAGTACTCCAAGACTTCCTTCTCATCCCAAGGCATCGACTCAAAACAGAGGTATCTCAGACTCAGTCTCTTTGAGGTCCCTATTCTCTATTAACTACTTTTGTTCATTTGTTCCTGGGATTAATGTCTGATCATAGCATAGCTAGAAAACCCTCCTAGAAAACATTAACATTGTCAAATGGACTTTTTGCAAAACTCTATAATTTTGTTTTGCATTGGACTTCAGGGGTCACTTGATCCAATTTGTACTATACATACATACATATATATATATGTATATATATATATGCCCATATGTATATAATATGCCCAAGAAGGGACCATCCAGTCTCCAATGGTGGTCAACTAGTCCAAGTAGTGGAGACTTTAGACAGATGGAAGGCATGGTGAGTGAAGATTGTTAGAGAATTCATATCACACTTCATATATGGATAAAGTCAACATTAGTTACTGGGTTTCTTTCCATTCTGCTCTGGTAAATGTCATCTAAGATTGGGTAGATAAAAATAAGGATACTGTAATATATGTGTACTTGTAGGTGGGCCATTAAGAAAGCAGATTCTCTCCAATCCATTAGAGTCTAGTAATAATAACCTCAACATAAGAGGAGTAGAATGGGAAAGAAGGCAGTAGTAGTAGTAGTAGTAGTAGTAGTAGTAGTAGTAGTAGTAGTAGTAGTAGTAGTAGTA
>NW_025342725.1:0-1846 GCF_016433145.1 Gracilinanus agilis | reverse complement strand
TTCTAAATCTGGAAGGAGACTCAAAGGTCATCTAGTCCAGCTTCTTGGTTTTATAAATGAAAAAAGTGAGATCTAGCGAGATTCTATGACTTGTCCAACATCACCTAGGTAGTAAGTGGCAAAGATAGGATTAGAATTCACGTCCTCGGATGCCCTTCAGAACCTACTATGCTATAGGCTCTGTATTTTGGAAGTGTATATTTGGAAGCTATAAGAGAACAGTACATGCAAGGATCTGGTGTGTTTTGTCTCATTCTTAAATAAGGCAGGTGTATTGCCATCTGCTAGGCTACTAGGCATCCCTACATCGTTAACATTTGCCTTTTTTGTCTTAAACAAAAATCAAGGATTTTTTTCCCTCCTATGGAACTGAAAAAAGACCAGAAAAAAATGCAAATTCCAGCAATCTCATAATAGGTCCTGTGCTCTTTTGACTATTGGATACCCTGCAGGCTCAGTGAGAACACAAAAATCCCAAACATCTACATTTTAGATCACTTTGGTAGCTTATTGGCTTATTTGCTTGTGAAAAATCCACAACTCTTAGAGACATGAGGACACAAGACTTTCTTCTCTGAAGTTGCTTTGAAGTGAGGTGACTCAGCCACTCTGTAGGTGCTGGTGCCGCCTTCCCTGGGAGTGACTGATGACAACCTGCATTTTCAGTGTCCTGAAATGGAAAAAATAAAATCCCCTTTTCCGTTCCTACATCAGCAGGTTAGCTAACAGTGTATATATAGCAGGGTTTGCAGAGTTATAGTTAAAAAGGTGCTCCTTGTGGAATGGGACTAGCAAATTGGGGAGAAAGAAATGAATGCCTGTCTACCAAGGACAGAAGAACTCCAGATGGTAGAGCATATGTATGCCCAGAAAAAAGGAAGCATGTGTGCCATGGAGGTAAAAAGAGGAGGACAACAGAGAAGCAAAACAAAATTGGAAAGAAGAATTCAGCGGGAAAGTATCAATTTTTAAAAACTCTAAAAGTGAGGAGGAGCTATAATCCTGGATAAGACAGAGAGAGAGAGAGAGAGGGAGGTTGGATAATTAAAGCATTAGATGGATTCAAACCTATTAAATGATAAGATCAGGGGTTCATGTCATCCAGGAAAGAGGTTTAAATTGAAATGATTGGCATCTTTCCTTGACCTGTAACAAGCTTATTAACAACTTAGAAAAAGTCTCAAAGACGTGATTAACAATTTTCTACTAACACAAAGTGGAAAGAAATAAGTAATACAATGGACATGAGATTCAGAATCCAGAAAGATCTCAATTGGCAATGATAATGGATCATGAAACAACAGTGTGATGGCACAATTTACAACATAGTATTCTGTGCAACAGAGGTATAGCATTCAGAACAAAGAACACATTTAGGGTATTGTGTTCAGTTCTTGCCATCAAATTAAGGGTGATCCAGAGTTAGGCAGCTAGGTGATTCAGGGGATAGAGTACTAGGCATGCAATGAGAAAGACATCTGCCTAGGTTCAAATTTTGTGTCAGACACTTATAATCTATGTGCCATGAGAAAATAATTTAATTCTTTTGCCTCAGTTTCCTCATTTGTAAAATAAGCTAGCGAAGAAAATAGCAAACCACTCAAACATCATTGGCAAGAAAATCCTGGTTCCGGGTTAAGATGGCGGCAGAGTAAGAAGCAGCTCTTAACCTCTCCTGACCGAAACAAACAAAACTCCTCAAGGGAACATAAAAACAAGTCCAGACGAATGGAGGAACCCCACAACAGGGCACAGCGTGGAAGGTACGTGGAATCTAGGCATTCCTATGCTATAAAGGGGTGAAACAGCTCTCACTAAATCGCGGGCTGAGCAACCACCCCACCCC
>NW_025342724.1:0-1140 GCF_016433145.1 Gracilinanus agilis | reverse complement strand
ATAAGTAGTCACCCACGTTCTGCCTGAAAATCTTTAGAAAAGTGGGGCAGAGCCAGGCCAAGCAAAAGGAGGTCCTGGGTTGAAATCTGGCCTCCGACATTTCCCAACTGTATGACCCTGGGCAAGTCCCTTAACTCCCATTGCTTAGCCCTTACCATTCTTCTGTCTTGGAACTAATACACAGTGTTGATTCTAAGACATAAGGTAAGGGTTTTTTTTTTTTAAAGAAAGTCTCTAGAAAATGGGAGCCCACTACATAGCAAAGCAAGCCTGGCTGCTTTTTGATAGCTCTAATTCAGAAGCTTCTCCTGACATTAAGCCTAAATCCATTTCTTCAATTCCTATCCATCATTCTCAGTTAGTTCTGTCCTTTAGAGTCAAGAAGGGCATTAGAACTCTTTAAGTACTTGAAGAAAGCTTCATATTCCTCCAAACCTTCTCTCTTTCAGACTAATTATCCTTCCATTCCTTCAACTGATCCTTCTTTATCTTAGACTTGAAACTCTTCACCATTCTGGTTGCCATCTTCTGGATGCTTTCTAGGTACTCAATTTCTGTCTTAAAATATGAAACCTAGAATTAAACACAATGCTTCTATATGACTTTGATGAATCCATTTGAGCTTGTGGTCCACTAAAACCCACAGATCTTTTCCAGATAAAGCTGTGTTTAGACATGTTGTACATGGGAATGCACATTTGGGAAGCTGATTTTTTTAAAACCCAAGTTTAAGACTTTACATTCATCAAGTTACTGACATTTCATCTGACTAAATTTGGCACAACATTTGAAACTGCCTTTCCAGAGAAATCATCTTGGACCTTCATTATATTATTCAATCTGTTATTTATGCCTCCCAGTTTTGGTTCATCTGGAAACTAAATAGGCATGCTATTTATACTATTGTTTAACTTGCTGATAAAAATAAAAAGCAGTATGGGATCCCTGGGGAACTTCATTGAAGGCTTTTCCTAACATTACTTCAAACCATTAATAATTATTTTCTGGGTCTGTCCATTAAACTGGTTGTTAGTTAATCTAAAAGCACCATCTAGCTCAAATCTTTTTATACTCTTTTCAAGAATGTGTCTTTATCAAATATTCTGCTACTCTATGTGTAAATGATATATAGCATTCTCC
>NW_025342723.1:0-1436 GCF_016433145.1 Gracilinanus agilis | reverse complement strand
AGATCAAAAACAGAGAAAGAAAACTACAGACCAATCTCCTTAATGAATATAGATGCAAAAATCTTAAATAGAATACTAGCAAAAAGACTCCAGCAAGTGATCATAAAGGATATTCACTACGATTAGGTGGGGATTTATATCAGAAATGGTGGATTCATAACAGATTGTATGGTGAGATGGAAAGAAACATCATAAACAATTGACTATCAACATGTCTGGAGTAAAACAGCCTCAACCTTTTGGAGTCCTGGGATCTAGTGGGTTGTTCTTCATAACCTGGGTGACCAAATGTTTGTTATGTTATTTAGTCATTATTAATTTAATGTATATCTTAAACTAAATAGCTTCTAAATTCCTTTGTAACTCTCAGTTTCTATGATTTAAAGGAGGATACAATTGAAACCACTGAAAGCATTCTGAAGGCATTTGGTATACAGAAAATGGCTTTAAAATTTTCAAATTTTCCTAGAAAATGTTGAATTATGTTGATAACATTGTTTAATATACTAAGGAAGAAGACAATTATTTTAGCAAGATAAAATAAAAATATTTTATTCTGATGCTTTTATATGGTATGGAAGGGACCGTAACTCCTTAAGTTTTTAAGCTTTGACAGATGTTGGTATGTTGGAAAATGTGTGTCTGTCAGAATATAATGAAGATAAAGTATGGAAAATCTCATGTTCAATCTGGTGGTCTTCACAGAGAATGATCATTTGGATATGGCAAAGCAGAAACAAATCCATACAAAAAACCTCCAGTCTTGAGTGGGTCTTTTCTGCTTCTTCAGATACTGTGTCATTAGTGGAAAAGGGTATAATATGGGGATTAAACAGGCTGGGTGATAGCTAGAGGTAATATGGGGATTAAAGCAGGTAGGGAGGGAATAAGGGACTAAGGTTGGAGGTAATAAAGGACTAAAGCAGGTAGGGTGAAAAGGTAGTTGTAATAGGGGATAAGGCACATGGATGGGGTTTGTGAGTCCCTAAGTCAGTAGGTGAGAAAGAAGGGTACATTGATGGAGACACTAAAATGATGTGGTAGGAGGTATAAAGGAATGACTGAGTTTAGGGAAATATAAGACGCTGAAGCATAAAGACCTGCAAGGGGAGAGGATGAGGTAATTGGGCAGGCAGCTACAACAGGGAGACATAAACTGGGTACACAGGTTTGAGACAGAGACACTGAAGGGAAACAGACTGAGCCCTCTAGGTAGGAAGGGCACTTCTACAGACAAAGGTTGAGGCCAACCAGAAATGGCTTTAAATTGACTAGAGAGCTTTCTAGTCAGTTTCTCAGGTTCACAAGGAAGAGTGCAGAGGAAGTATAGAGATCACCACTTCCTCCAAGATGGATGCCTCCAACTCCCCTCAGGACCCAGAGAGAAACTATTCCTTTCTCTCTCCTTCTCCCTCTGTTATCATTCAACCAATGAT
>NW_025342722.1:0-6636 GCF_016433145.1 Gracilinanus agilis | reverse complement strand
TCTCAGTAGTATGTGCTGTCATGCTCAGGCCTCATTCAGCAATGGCATCTCTGTGGATGGTCAAATTTAAAGTTTTCCTCTGACTATGCTGCCACAGAGAAACTGTCAAAATAGAGCAAAGATTTAATGTTTATAAATGCAATATTAAGAGAGAAATAGATGAGAATTTTATCTCAGGAACCAGAGTTTTGTTTTTCCAATCGAGATCTTTTTCCATGTATATTCCTGCCCTAACAGTGCTATTGTGAAATGGCTTGGGAATCTTAGAACTAAAAGCCCTACTTCACTAGGAGACAGGAGCCGAATGAGAATGGGAAAATTTTCAAAAAATGGCCAGTGGATGAACTGGACATCCCTTTATTAGTGTCTATTTCTGCATGCCTATGTCTGCCTTTCTCTTTGAAAAAAATTTATTCTTCACTCACTATTTCTGCTTTTCCTCTGTCATCTGCTTTCCTTTGCTCACTAGGAATATCTTCATTTAGTTGTCAGAATATGGAAACAAAATATTTTTTACAATTGATTACAATGTTTGAATCTCTTTTTATGTTCTCCTTTCTTCCCTTTTTAGTTTATTTTTCTCCTCTTGCTCAAACCTGGTCCCATTTGATTGCTAGGGGTGGAGGATATTGTTCCCTTCACACATGAAGACTTTTTTCTTTTCATGTTCCTGCAAAATCTCATTTTTATTGAGTTATGGAGAAGGGAAAGTCAGAGCTTTTGCTGGAGTAAAAATTTCTTCCAATCTAAATTTTAATGGAAAGGGACAGGAATATGGGAATGGTTTGCATGGAGAATCAATTATTTAAGTATTTATTAAACCCTGTTATTTACCAGGAACTGTTCTAGGGGTAGCTGAGATTATAAGCACAGAGGAATAAGCTGTCCCAATGTACCAGGAATTTGAATTTTAATGATGGAGACAACACTTTGATATACAGAATATGAATATATTGAATATAATGAATTATAGGGATGTTATATGTATTATGTGAATATAATCTTTATTGATATAGTGTTGTTTTTCAGTCATTTTAATTGTGTTGCAATGTTTGTGAGTCCATTTGGGGTTTTCCTGGCAAAGATAATAGAGTGGATAGTTTACAATTTCCTTCTTTAGTTCATTTTACAGATGAAGAAACTGAGGCAAATAGGGTTCAATGACTTGCATAGGTTCATACAGCTGGTAAATAACTGAAGCCAGATTTGAACTTGGATTTTCTTGACTAAGCCTGGCACTATTTACACTATGTTAATTAGGGAGTGAAGCACAAGCAGTTAGGGAGATTAGGATTTGGAAAAGATTCATGAAAATTATGTGCAAGACTCTAGCGGGGGAGAGCTCAACTTGGCTGGTTGAGTTGTTCAATTCTCAAAAAATATGTTTGCTTAAAAAACTGTTTATAGAGAACTCACAAATGGCAAGTGTTTACATGGAGATCAGAGGAAGCAATACAAGCATGTTGACCTTTCTTTGTGTCTCCAGTGCCTGGCACATAGTTGGTACTTAATTGGATGACTTACATATCTCCATTCAACTGTCAAAGAGCAAAACTGATGATGTCCTCCTTCCCAATAAACCCTAGTGCCTCCCTAATTATTCAAGGATAAAATATAAGACTATCTGGATTCAACAACTTTTTAAACATGACTCCTTCCATCTTTCCAAACTTGCATCTTACTTCCCTCCACAAAATCTACAATACACAAATAATACTTGGTTAGTGTTCCTCACACACTTCCATCTCCAAAGCTTTGCAATGGTTATCCCTCAGGCCAGTGGATGCTCTTTCTCTTCACTCTTAATTTATTAGAATTTTTGGATTCCAATAAGATCAAGATCAACTAATAGCTTCCAGAAAGAGGTTTTTTTTGTAGTTTTCTTTCCTACTTCTACATCTGTTGCTGCCTTCTCTTCTAAGATTACTTTCTATCTATTCTGAACTTCTCTTATTTATACATATTTATGTATATGCTGTTTTTTCAATTAGAATGAAGTTCTAATTCTAAGTTGAGGTAGGAAATGCTCCTTTTCTTTCTATCCTCAGCATTCTGTATAGTGTGGCACATATTAAGTGCTTTAAAAAGGCTTATTAATTAAGTCTAATGGATTGTCTTTGAATATTTTTTTTCTTGGATTCATACTCTCTGTCCCTTAGGTGGATGCACAAAAATTACCAGCAGGTTCTGACCCTGGTATTTGCTGTGGAAGAGATCAACAAGGACCCCAATCTGTTACCCAATATTTCTTCCCTGGGATTCCACCTCTACAATACCTACCACAGTGATGAGAGAACATTGGAAAGCTCTGTGAGATGGCTGTCTGGGCAGGGTCAGCTCATCCCTAGCTATAGCTGCCTGGGGCAAGACAAACCTGTGGCTACCATTGGAGGAGCCACATCAGCTCTGTCTATCCAGATGGGGACCCTCCTTGAGCTCTACAAGGTCCCACAGGTGGGAGATACTGAGCCATCCACTTTCTGTGCTTTTCTCAGATCAGTCAGTCTTGGAAGTGGTGGAATGTCCTTCAGTAATGACCAGACTATGGAGTGAAGATAGAATTCATTATTCAGATTTTTTCATGCTTAAGGTCCTAGAGATAAGCTAGAGCAAACTCCCTATCTCACTACAGAAGACTCTGAATATCAACATGGGCTGTAGCTTTCCCAAGGCCAACCATCTCATTGACAGCAGAGCTAAGATAAGCTGCCAAATTTCCTTACTTGTAGTTTAGAAGAGTAGTGTGGTATGAAAAAATTTAAAGTTTAGATAACTTGGAGGATGCTAGTAGGAAATTAAGAAAAGAGGAAGGTTGTTGGAGGGGGGCATTTGTGGGAGGGGAATAATGAGTTTAATTTGGGACCTATGAAATTTGAAATGTGTATAAGACATTCAGTTTACAATGTCTAATAGTCCACTGAACATGCAAGACTAGAGGTCAGGTGAGAAATTGGGGCTTGAAAATAAAATCTGAAACACTCTGAATGTAGAAGGGACAATATTTGGCCCCTAATTGTATATAGAGGCATTAAAGAAGAGTAGTCAGCCAAAGGTGACTATGAGGTTATGAATGGATTACAGCGAAGAATAAATGGCTGACTTCAAGAGAAAAAGAAAGAATGGAGGAGGAATTTGGGGATAGGGAAGCAGTGGGGCTCACTTTTTTTTTAAACCCTTAATCTCGGTGTATTGTCTCCTAGGTGGAAGAGTGGTAAGGGTGGGCAATGGGGGTCAAGTGACTTGCCCAGGGTCACACAGCTGGGAAGTGTCTGAGGCCAGATTTGAACCTAGGACCTCCTGTCTCTAGGCCTGACTCTCACTCCACTGAGCTACCCAGCTGCCCTGGGGCTCACTTTTTTATTAAAATTATATTTTTATTTTTACAATTACACGTAAAGTTCTAGTATTCATTAAATTTTTTTGAATTCCAAATTCTTTTTCCCATTCCCTTCCTCAACTCCAAGTTGAGAAATCAAGCAATTTGATATAAATTTTGCATATGCATTCATTATAAATGTATTTAAATACTAATTCTGTTGCAAAAAACATAGGCAAAGGTAAACCAACAAGAAAACTTGATTAAAAATAAAAGTCTGTTTGATTTGCATTCAGAATTGATCCATTCCTTTTCTGAATCTGGAAAGCATTTTACCCCTTCATTAGATCTTCTGATTTGTCTTAGGTCTCTGTATTGCTAAGAATAGCTAGGCCATTCAAAGTTTATTATTTTATAATATTGATGTTATTGATTTCAATATTTTCCTGGTTCTGCTCACTTTGCTTTGCATCAGTTCATATCTTTCCAACTTTGTTCTGAAAACATTCTGTTTATTATTTGTTAAAGTGTTCCATCACAATTCTAATTCAGAACTTTTTCAGATATTCTCAAATTGATGGGAATCCTGTCAATTTCCAATTCTTTACCTCTATAGAGGCTTTTTCCTTTTAAAAAATCTCTGGGATTGTAACGGTTAAATTGGGGTTTTGACTAAATAAGACAATTATAAATTCAATGTTGTAGTTGCCAAATTAAAATTATTTATCCCTAAGACAGAAAAAAAACTGCTAGCAGTTTTTATTTATAATGAGGAAGAGAAAGAAGTTTAAGTATGAAATATAGGGGGGAAAGATGTGTCAGTGTTAAAATTAATGTTTTGGTTAAATATATGAAAATTATAAAAGAGGTGAAAAGAGTGAAATACAAAAGGAGAGAAAAGACATTAACCTATCCAACTAAATATTGTTCCAGTGCTTGGCTCAGCCAGGACTTGTTAACCATCAATCAGGATTAAACTATCTCCAGAAGACAGGAAGGGAAAGCCAGCTTTCCACTCACCCAAGACAATGAGTGGACCTGAAGGTGACTCCTGAGGCCTACTTTCTTCTTTGAGCTGACCTTCTTCTTGAAGCTGACTTCCTTCTTGGAGTGACTCTCTTCTTGGAGTTCACTCTCTACTAGCCTCCTTCACCAGACTACTCTGCTCAGGGATTTTCATGGCTTTTATGGTGGTTTACTGTCCCTGACCCTTTTCATGGGGGCCAGTCACAGTTTTCAAATTGTTTGAGTTCTCTCCTTTGGAACCACACCTTTCTGAGTATGTGAACTCTTAAGTTTCTGGCTCGTTCTCACCTAGCATCAAGTAAGGTATAAACTCACTAAGTGGTTTGTGAGCTCCTCCACCTAGTTCAAGATTGCCAACCAAAGTGTTAACTAAGCAAAGAGAACAAAGGATTCCTTTTTCACAAATGTGAACTCAAAGAGAACCAAGAATTCCCTTTTACAGAGGTAAGGAGTTGCCTAGCCTAGCCCTAAGTGCTGATCTAATGAAATTCACTTCGCTCCCTCACAAAGTTCCAATTTTCTTGTGGAAATCCAAGTCACTCACCAGCAAGCTGATGCAGTATCCAAGGAAAAAAGTCTCTCCACAGAACTTATGCTGAAGGGAGTGTCTCACACAAAGCGCCAACAAGCTCTTGGTTTTCTAGCAGTCCAATAATTCTTAAATAATTTCTTTGTAATTTATTTTCCAAGTCAGTTGTTTTTCCAATTAGAAATTTCATGCTTTCTTCCACTGTTTTATTCTTTTGCCTTTGTTTAATTAGAATAGTTATTTTTCACTTGTCTAATTCAATTCTAATTTTTATGGAATTATTTTCTTTAGTGAGTTTATGTATTTCCATTTCCATGTGACTAATTCTACTTTTTAAGAACTTGTTTCCTTCCCCTTTTTAAAACCCTTACCTTCCACTTAGAATCCATACTGGGTATTGGTTCTAATGCAGAAGAATGGTAAGGGCTAGGCAATGGGGGTTAAGTGACTTGCCCAGGGTCATATAGTCAGGAAGTATCTGAGGTCAGATTTGAACCCAGTACCTCATATCTAGGCCTGGCTCTCAATCCACTGAGTCACCCAACTGCCCCCAAGATCTTGTTTGCTTTATCAAATTTTTGTACCTCCTTTTCAAATTGGTCAACTCTACTTTTCAAGAAGTTGCCTTCTTTAACAAATTTTTGGATAACTTTTCCCAATTTGGGGGGAGGGGTTCCTTTATCAAACTGTTGATTCTTTTTTACTTGGTTTTCTTTCATTATTCTCATTCCCTCACTCCCAATTTTCCTTCTAATGCTCTTATTCGATTTTAAAAGCCATTTGGAAACTCTTCCATTAGATCTTTTTGGCCTAAGACCAATTTATATTTTTCTTTGATATTTTACAGCAGCTATTTTGTTAATGGCATCCTTTTCTATGTTTATATGGTAAACCTTCCCTATCACCTTATTAAGTTTATAGTTAGTGTATTTATTTGCCTTTTGTTCATTTTTATCAGTTAATTTTGTGATTTTTTGGTTGTATAATAAAGTTGGTCTCTGTTTGTGAATCGAGGAGGGTACTCTTCAGAATTTCTTGTGTTGAGGTTTAGGGCTTTGCTTTTGATTTCTACCTAGCACTTGATCTAGTTGCTGGCTTACACTAGGAGAGGGACTTTACTGTTATCTTGCACTGGTGGGCAGTCTCATTGCTGGCTTGTACTGAGGTAGACTCACTGCTGGACAGCTCCACAAGCAGGTCCTGCTGGACAGCTCTAGGGGCAGAGCCTCAGGGTTGGCTCAGCCTCTACGGGTGGAAGATCACAGAAGGCTTGGTTTAAGTCATGTCACTGCTGAGGAAGTGTGGCCTCACATGGCCTTCTGGATTGTGTCTGCCCCTTCTCTTGCCTGCTCAGACATTTTTCTCTTCTCACTCCAGTAAGATACAGCAGTCTTGAGCTGGTCCTCCAGGCCAATAAGCTGATTCTCTCCACCAAAATTTGGTATGAAACATTAATTTAGGATTGTTTGAAAGGGAATTTAGGATAACTTAGGAACATGGCTTCCTTACTCTGCCATCTTGGCACTGGTGGCCCACACTCCTAATCTTTTAGAAGTTCTTTTCTTCAATGAATTTTTGCACCTCTTATCCATTTTGTCAATTCTGCTTTTTTAAGATGTTCTCTTTAGTGTATTTTTAACTCTTTTAATATTTGACCAATTTTTTAAAAAATTTCATTAATAGAATTATTTTCTAAGTATTTCAGCCTTTTTATTCCCCTCCTGTAGCATAGTAGAAGCCATCATATAATGAATATATATATATA
>NW_025342721.1:0-1530 GCF_016433145.1 Gracilinanus agilis | reverse complement strand
GGGAGGGGGAGGCAGGCTCGCCCTGAGCGGGGCGCATCTTCCAGGCTGCCAGCGTGGAAGGAAGCTTTGGGGGCGCGCCGCCGGGCAGTTCTGGGGCCCCCGGCGGAGCCTGGAGGAAGCACCCGCTCAGGAACCCCAGAAGCCGCCCCTCCCTGCTCTCAGGCAGACCGGGTGAAGTGACTGGCCCAGGGTCACACCTAGGAAGCGTCTGAGGCCAGATGGGACCCGAGGACCCCCCAGACTCCAGGCCTGGTGCCCTCGCTGCCCCCACCCTCTCGGGTGACAGAGGGGGGATTTAAAGGGCCCCCCGGGGCCCAGAGCCAGCATTTAGAATCCGGGGAGCCCCAGGCTGCGTAGCCTCAGTGCCTAGTGCACACACTGAGGCTGGATTAGAACTCGGGGCACCCTGACTCCAGGACCCACCCTCCGCCCGCCTGGCTGGCTGCCCGATGAGGGGGAGGAAGGTGGGTAGGAGAGAGGGAAGAGCCCGCATGGCAACCAGAGGACTTCCTCTGGCATCCCCGAGGGGGATCACCACCGGCCAGAGAATGGTCTAAAGTGGGAAGAGGAAGGGATGAAGGGAACGGCCCGATTGGGCCCCTGCTGGGTGCCAGGCCCTGCGCTGGCCGGGAGAGGCGCCGGGTCTGGAATCGAGGCTGTTCAGCTACTGACCGGCGCTGCGTGCCCAGGATTCCTCTTCTGGCCACTCTGGCCCTCTCCGGGAGCCGGCCTCATCCCCTGGCACCGCTGGCACCGCTGGCACCGCTCATTCAGGGTCTCCCGGGGCTCCTCCAGTGAAGGGGCAGGCGCTGTAAGAAGGCAGGTGGCCCAGGCGGTGGGCAGTCCCGTGCCAGGCTTGCCCGACTCTTGGTGACCCTCGAAGGTCCGCATTTCCTTCTGCTGCTCATTTGACAGAGGAGGAACCGGAGGCTCAGGGACGCGAGGCCTCCTCGGCCCCAGGGCCGGGATTCGAACCCAGGTCCCCGGAGGCTCCAGAGAGAACGCCCCTCCTCCCTTGTCCCCCGCAGGCGTCCCTCAATGGCTCTCGCCTCCTCAGCAGCCCCCAGCCCTGCAACGGGAGCGGGAGCGGCGCCTGGCCCGGCCCGGGCGGGGAGCCCTGGGACCCCGAGGACTGGAACCTGACGGCCGAGGAGCTGCGGCTCAAGTACCTGGGCCCGCCGCAGAGCCGCCTCTTCGGGCCCATCTGCGCCGCCTACGCGCTGATCTTCGCCGTGGGGGCGGCCGGGAACGCCCTCACCTGCCTGGTGCTCCTTCGGCACCGCGCCCTGCGCTCGCCCACCCACGTCTACCTGCTCAGCCTGGCCGCGTCCGACCTGCTGCAGCTGCTGCTCGGGATGCCGCTGGAGCTGTACGAGCTGCGCCACAACTACCCCTTCCCGCTGGGCGCCGGCGGCTGCCTCTTCCGCACGCTGCTCTTCGAGACGGTGTGCCTGGCGTCCGTGCTCAGCGTGACCGCCCTGGGCGTGGAGCGCTACGTGGCCGTGGTGCGGCCGCTGCGGGCCCGGGCGC
>NW_025342720.1:0-1317 GCF_016433145.1 Gracilinanus agilis | reverse complement strand
AACAGTTCACTAATTGCTGTCTGGCCTTAGATTTTCTAAGAAAAGGTGTAATTTAATATGCTTTGTGTCTAAGGCAGGGGCAAGTATATGAAAATCCAAAAGATTCAGGATGTGGCTGCTTAAATTCAGAAGTTCTATTTTTTTTGCTTACATGTCTACAGGGACAGTTAGGGCTTTTCCCAACTCATGGAAGAGTCAGCTAGTGTGGAGACAAGTAGCAGAGCACATCTTATTAAATTAGATTCTGAAGAAAAAAATACAAATTTTGAAGACTCACACTAGATCTAAGAAATGGCAAGACTAAAGCACTGAGTTTGAAAAATCTTTTCCCCCTAAGTCATGGAAAAAAAGAGAAAGCTTACAAGAATTCTTTTTTTCCCCCTTAATTTTAATTAATTAATTAATTTAAAAAAAATTTTCCCCATGGTTACAAGATTCATGTTCTTTCTCACCCCTCTTTCCTCCCCTCGCCCATAACCAATGCACAATTCCAATGGGTTTTACATGTGTCATTTATCAAGACCTATTTCCATATTATTGATATTTCACTAGGGTAATCGCTTAGAGTCTACATCGCCAATCATATCCCCATCAATCCATGTGATCAAGCAGTTGTTTATCTTCTGTGTTTCTACTCCCACAGTTCTTCCTCTGAATGTAGTAGTGTTTTTTCTCATAAGTCCCTCAGAATCTTTACAAGAATTCTTGATGATCTCATAACATAAACAAGAAAGTTCCTTGGCTCCATATGCAAGGTGATGTTGTGGATGCAGCACAGAATGATAGCAGCTACTTTTATATGGCCTTCTGGGGTTTGCAAGGTTAGAAAGTATTATGTCTTCCAAGCTCACAGCAACCTTGGAAGGTAGGTGCTTTAATTGTCCCTATTTCAGAGAGGAGGAAAGTGAGTTAGAAGATAGTTAAGCAACTTGTCCAGGGACACATTGCTAGTAAATAATCTGAGGCAGGATTTGAAAACATGAGTTTCTGGCTCATTGACCTTGCTCTGTATTTTTGTTGTTTACAAAAATGTTCTTTATCAAACCAAATACAAACTTAAAGCTTCTACTCAAATTGGAAGTTTCTTTGGTACTGCATTTGCAAGTGCTCAGAATATCCAAGATTCATTGATAAATATAGCTTTAGCAATAACTATTCAACAATTCCTGTGATTTTCCATATCAAACTAGACATCAAATAGGAAGATCCTCAAAAATATTCTTCACTATCTCAGACGATAATTATCTTGTTCAGAGTTCATATTAAAAAAAAAGAATTCCCTATTGGTTGGGTCCCTGAAGTTATTCCTATTTTCGG
>NW_025342719.1:0-1866 GCF_016433145.1 Gracilinanus agilis | reverse complement strand
GCCATGGGTAGGGGGGTTTGGGGGGAGGGGTTGAAGGGGAAAGGTGGAGCATGAATCATGTAACCATGTTAAAAATGAATATTAATAAATGTTAAAAAAAAAACTGACTTCCAGGGGAAAGTTTGGGCATTCAGCAAAATAGAAGATTTCCAAATATTTGTAAATAAAAGGCCAGAACTAACTGAAAATTTTGATATCCAAATATAAAAACCAAGAGAAATATGAAAAGATAAATAAGAAAGAGAGGGGAAAATGGAAATTTTTTTTCATATTTTTTCTTTAAGGGCTTCAATAAGGTCAAATTGTTTGTATTCCAATATGGAAAAATGTTAATTATAACCCTCAAAAATTGTATTTACTATTATAATAGTTAGAAGAATTATTCATGAATAGAGTTTAGAGAGTACTAAGTAGTTTAAAATTATATGAAAAAAAGAAAAGAAAAGTGGGGGAATAGAAGATAGCACCAAGAGAAAGTTGAGGGAATAAAAATTAGGATAATCTATACCACCGAAAGAGGATACCACACATGGGAGGGGGAGGGGAAGAATACTATTTTAAGAAGAAGAGGAAGAGAGTTCTAATATGTAATAGTCAAAACTTACTCTCAGTGAAATCAATTATGAGATGGAAGAACATCTACATCCATTGGGGTATTGAAGGAGAAAACTAAAGGGGGGGAGTGGGAGAGGGAGTACAAAAAGGGAGGGAAACAGAGGGGGAAGGGAATTTAATAAACCATAAAAAATAAAAAGGGAATAAAAAGGGAGGTGGTGGAAGGGAACTAAATAAGGATGGGGTTGAGGGAGACCAATTAAAAGCAAGCCATTGGTGTGGAAGGAAATAAGAAAAGAAGAAAGGGCAGGACTATCAGAGGAAATCAAAATGTTGGGGAATACACAGGTGGTAATCATAACTCTGAATGTAAATGGGATGAACTCACCCATAAAACGGAAGCAAATATCAGATTGGATAAGAAAACAAAATCCTACTATATGTTGTCTACAAGAAACCCACATGAGGCAGGAAGATACACACAGGGTAAAGGTAAAAGGCTGGAGCAAAAGATTTTGGGCTTCAACTGAGAAAAAAGAAGGCAGGAATTAACAATCATGATATCTGACAAAGCCAAAGTAAAAATAGATCTGATTAAAAAGAGATAGGGAAGGTAGTTACATCCTGACAAAAGGTAGTATAGACAATGAGGAAATATCAGTACTTAACATGTATGCACCAAATGGTATAGCATCCAAATTTCTAAAGGAGAAATTAGTGGAGACTAAGGAGGAAATAGATAGTAAAACTATACTATTGGAAAACCTGAATCTTCCTTTATCAGATCTAGATGAATCAAACCAAAAAATAAATAAGAAAGGGGTAAGAGATGTGAAAGAAATCTTAGAAAAATTAGAGTTAATAGATATGTGGGGAAAAATAAATATGGACAAAAAGGAATATACTTTCTTTTCAGCAGCACATGATCTATTCATGGCCCTGATGGCAAACTTATGACATGTGTATCAGCACTGACTTACATAGCCATTTTCAATGGCATGTGGCCACATGTGACCTCATACAGAGAAGTGTATTATTTAAATATAAATATCACAAAATTATGTTTTTTTTTCTTGAAGTGACACACTGCCCAAGTTATGCTTGGTTTTTTGACAAATTTTGAAACACCAAACTCAAAAGGTTGCCCATCACTACACTAGGGCATAAAAACATGACTAACAAGTGCAGAAGAACAGAAATAATAAATGTAACCTTTTCAGAACATAATGTAATAAAAATAATAATTAGTAAGGGTACACAGAGTCAAATCAAAAATTAATTAGAAATTAAATAATATCATTCTCCAAAATT
>NW_025342718.1:0-1459 GCF_016433145.1 Gracilinanus agilis | reverse complement strand
TTGCATTGCTGCTGGTACAGAAGCCCATTACATTCGATTTTACCATATTATATCGGTCTCTGTGTACAGTGTTCTTCTGGCTCTGCTCCTTTTGCTCTGCATCAGTTCCTGGAGGTCTTTCCAGTTCACATGGAATTCCTCCAGTTAATTATTCCTTTGAGCACATTAGTATTCCATCACCAACATATATCACAATTTGTTTTTCCCCAATTGAAGGGCATCCCTTCCTTTTCCAGTTTTTTGCCACCACAAAAAGCGCAGCTATAACTATTTTTGTACAAGTCTGTTTATCTATGATCTCTTTGGGGTACAAACCCATCAATGCTATGGCTGGATCAAAGGGCAGGCATTCTTTTATAGCCCTTTGAGCATGATTCCAAATTGCCATCCAGAATGGTTGAAACTCTTTATAGTCACTCAAAAATGCTATAAATAACTATTAAAGACCTGCAAACAAAAACTCTAAGGTATCATCCCATACCTTTTTGATTTGCTATCATGATAGAAAAAGAAAATGACAAAACCTGGAGGGTATATGGAAAAGTTGAGGTACAAATGTACTGTTTGGGGAGTTGTGAATTGATTCAATCATTCAGGACAGCAATTTGGATTTATGCCCAAAAGGCTATAAAACACTACTTACCCTCTGATTCAGCAATACCTTACCATTACTAGTATCCCAATGAAATTGTTTTAAAAAGAGGAGGAAGGACCTATATGTACAAAAAAATTTAAAGGAGCTTCTTCTTCTTTTTTTTTTTTTTTTTTTTTTTTTGCTTTTTGGTAGGTGAGGGAGGCGAATATTGTAACATGAGGGAATATCCATCTATTGGTAAATGGCTGAGTAAGTTATAGTATATGATTGTAATGAAATGCTATTATGCTGTAAGAAATGACAAGTAAGAGGAGCTCAGAAAAACCTGGAAAGATTTACATGGATTGCAGCAGAGTAAAATAAGCAGAACCAGGAGAACACTGTATATAATAACAGGTATACAGGTGTAGTCATCCTATATCTTTCAGTTCTACTTTGGGTTATTTGTAATTTTAATTCTCAGTGACGATAGGTTTCATTCAGAAGTTTTTATTTTATTCTGGGTTCAATGTACTCTTCATGTATGAGAAAAAATAATTTTTTTAAAATTTGGATTCAATTCTGAGCATCTTCCATTTCTGTGGCTAATACTTTGGGTAAGTATACATCTTTTGTTCTGTGCCTTTTTTTGACATTCTTATAAAGACGGCCTCTGATCAAAAAAATCTTTGTTCATATCTTCCAGATTACTTTGTATAATTATAACATATGTATAAGAAAGGTTTTTGAATGAATTAAAGTATTTTAAAATGTCCATTAAGCATATATGATGTAGAAAATACTGGGAATAAAAATTTTTTAATGAAATAAACAGTCCTCATTCTCCAGGAGATCACATTCTAATGAGGGAAATTTTATATATAT
>NW_025342717.1:0-1516 GCF_016433145.1 Gracilinanus agilis | reverse complement strand
TGTGCCCTGGCACAAGTCTGGTAAAGCACTCAGCTCCTCCTCAGAATGATATTTGCAAAGGAAACAAGTCATATTGAGGCAGTTATCAAAAGAGTTTTTAAAAACCAAGTTCCTGGATGGCAAGTTAAGAGCCCCTGTAGTGGGGACAGCTGGGTAGCTCAGTGGATGGAGAGCCAGGCCTAGAGACGGGAGGTCCTGGGTTCAAATATGGCCTCAGCCACTTCCCAGCTGTGTGACCCTGGGCAAGTCACATGACCCCCATTACCCACCCTTACCACTCTTCCACCTAGGAGCCAATACACAGAAGTTCAGGGTTTGAAAAAAAAAAGAAAGAAAAGAAAGTGTCTGAGGCTAAGTCTGAAGCCAGGATCTTCCATCTCTAGGCCTGGCTCTCTATCCACTGAGCCACCTAGTAGCCCCATTTGCTTCCTTTCTTAAATTGGGTACATTGAACATAACTGAAGGATTTTTCAATGTCCAAGGGTCAGAATTATGTATATTCGTCATTGTATTCTGCTGGGCATTGATGGCCCTCTGTTTTACTGAGCTGAACTGAGCTAAGCATTTCTTCTCCTACAGTAAAAGACTCCATATTGTGGTGTTTTTAGAATTCTTGTGTCTACTTTTTATCATTTTGGTCTTCTCTTTTGTTTTTGGACTGTCAACATACCAGCCAAGAGCAGCCCCTGGCTCCCTCTTTGAAATTTCTGGATCTAATGTGGAAGAAATCTTAGAGACCATCTAATCCCCTCCTTCATTTTACACATAAAGAAACTGAGGCCAACAACTGAGAAACAATTTATTCAAAGACACATGGGTAGTAATTGCCAGAGTTTGGATTGGAATCCAGGCCCCTAATTCCAAATCTAAAACTCTTTTTCTCTACCAGCTGCTTTTAGTCTTCTGTGTGGAAATAAAGCGATGAAATTGCTAGAAAATTGTGCAAAATAAGAGTGAATAGGTGCATGTTAGCAGCACATGTATAACATATATCATATTACCTGCTGCTCCAGGGTAAGGGGGAGGGTTGGAAGGCTGGTGCCTGGGGACATAGGACAGTTTATTGTCATACAATCTGCAGGAGCAATAATAGCAATGTTTAAATTGTTTTCTGAAGAGCAAAAGCAAAAGTCGTAGAGAATAGGACAGCATTCAAAGGGAAATCAGTCAGATGCTCATGCTACAGGAGCCCCACTATCCTGGGGAATTGCCCAATGGGATATGGAATCAAAATGTCAACCAGCATTGATTATATGAATTATAATTTAAATAGCATATGAAGCATGGTCTAGGGCAGTGATGGGCAAACTACAGCCACAGGCCAGAGGAGGCCACCTGACATAATTCCTAATCTGACGAATACAATGAGTAGCATACAATATAATGGCTTTAGTGAGGTTTCACTTATCCATCAATCAAGACAGCTTAGCCCTAGGCCAAAGTCCTAAAGCCAAATGGATTTGCTCTGTAGGTGGGGTGGTCTTGGGATAGTCACATCCCTGCCAGAACATCACTC
>NW_025342716.1:0-2129 GCF_016433145.1 Gracilinanus agilis | reverse complement strand
TAGGTATGAGGTGGTACCTCAGACTTGTTTTGATTTGCATTTCTCTAATCAAGAGGGATTTAGAACACTTTTTCATGTGATTATTGATAATTGTTATTTCTTCATCTGAAAACTGACTATTCATATGCCTTGACCATTTGTCGTTTGGGGAATGGCTTAATTTTCTGTAAATTTTACTTATTTCTTTATATATTAGGAAATTAAACCTTTATCAGGGAATTTTGTTATAATTTTTCCCCAGTTTGTTTCTTTCCTTCTAATTTTGATTGCATTGGTTTTGTTTCTACAAAAAAATTTTAATTTGATGTAATCAAAGTCATTATTTCATATTTTATAATATTCACTATCTCTTGCTTGGTATTAAATTCTTTCCTTTCCCACAGATCTTACAGGTATACTATTCTATGTTCACCTAATTTATTCATGATTCCACTCTTTATATTAAGTCCTTTACCCATTTTGAATTTATTTTGATATAGGGTGTAAGATGTTGATCTGAACCTAATTTTCCCAGCAGTTTTTATCAAATAGTGAGTTCTTGTCCCAAAAGCTGGGATCTTTGGGTTTATCCAACACAAGCTTACTAAGGTCATTTAACTCTAGTCTATTCCATTGATCCACCCTTCTGTCTCTTAGCCAGTACCATATTGTTTGATGATCATTGCTTTATAGCACAGTTTAAGATCTGGTACTGGTAGGCCCTGACTACTCTCTCTTTCCAGGAAACACTATTCCATCCTTCATGTCTTTCTGTTTAAGCAAAACATTCTCATTCCTGGAAAACATTCTCTTCTATCTTCAAGGAATCCTTAGTTTCTTTTGGAACATAGTTGAGGTGAAACACTGCTGTAGTAAGGTGTTAGAAAATGGATTCTGACTTTTCATAGTACAGGGGGACAGTCACTTAATGTCACTAAGATGGAGTTCCTCAAGTATCTTGGAGTACATGACCTCAGATGTGCTCCTATTACCAGTATTATTCTTTTTGAATTGTTTTGTACTTAAGTTAGGGATATATTGTGTCTCACTCTGTTGCTGTTCAGTCATGTCCAACTCTTTGTGACCCCATTTGAAGTTTTTTTTTTTAAAGATGCTGAAATGCCTTGTCATTTCCATCTCTAATTCAGCTTACAGATGAAGAAAACAAAGTATACAGTATTAAATGATTTATTTAGTGTCACACAGCTAGTAAGTGTCTGAGGGCAGGTTTGAACTCAGGACCTCCCATCCCTGAGCCTGACTCTCAATCCACTGAGACACTTAGCTGCCACCTGAAATAGACTCTTGATTAAAAAAAATGAATGGAATTGAATTTACTGTAGGACCAAATCATAACATCATATGAAGAATAAATGAAGCATCTCAAAATGCATTTTCAGTTATGCATGTAGAGTAAACTAAACTTGGGATGTAGGGTCTTAACCGTGAAACCAACAAAAAATATATATATATATAGTAGACATCAGATATCTTAAAAAAAAAAAAAAAACAGGTAGAGCAGATGAACTCACCCATCACTGACACAGAGGTTTTCCAGAGGCCTGGATACCTCTCTACTCCATAATGAAGAGGTGCTACCTGACTTTAATGATTTCTTTTTTCTAAAAAATAATAAGAAAAGCAATGTTGCGTGGTAAAGAGAGAACTAAATTTGAAGAGAAGAAGTCCTGGCTTTACTTCCCTTCATTCCCTGAGGTATACCACAAGTATAACCTTTGGAAAGTAATTTAAGCTTTCTTTGCTCTAGGTAAGCAGTTCTCAAACTTTCATGGGTTTTTTTATGTCATTTAATTTTTTACAGTAATAGTAATATTTTAAAATAGGTAATATGGTGAATATCAATAGATATAACTCATGTAATAAGAAACTCTTTGGAGAGGCATCTCTAAGTCTATACATTATGGAGAATTTACCAACCAGAATTAGTAGTAGAGATTTCTTTATCTGGGAATTTCTTAAATAAAATAATTCAAAGATTCCCTTTCAATTGTTCTCCAAATCATCACTTTAGTCATCATGGAAATATTAGATTAGAAATATGTCTACCTTGAGAAAAAGAAATGATAAATAGAATACACACACACACACACACACACACACACACACACACACACACACACACACATATA
>NW_025342715.1:0-1187 GCF_016433145.1 Gracilinanus agilis | reverse complement strand
TGGCTGCCCAGGATCAGGACTCTGACCAAAAAACAGAGAAGCTAGCGCCTGGTCTTACCTTCATTGGTACTTGGCCCTAACCATGAAGTCAACAGCTAGGATCAAGCCTAAACAAAGCCAGGAAAGAGCCTGTGCCCTGGGGAAACGGAACTCATTTCAGGTCAATTTAACAAGTATTTATTAAGCACTTAACTAGGCACCAGCTACTGTGCTGAGTGCAGGTGATCCAGACCAAGATGAAACTTTCTCCTGCAGGGATGAAATGAATACAGATATCTGTTTATCTATCTGTCTGTCTATCTATCTATCTGTCTATCTATCTATCTATCTATCTATCTATCTATCTATCTGTCTGTCTGTCTGTCTGTCTGTCTACTTATCTATCCATCTGTCTATCTATTCATCTATCTGTCTGTCTATTTCTGTCTATCTATCTATCTATCTGTCTGTCTGTCTGTCTATCTATCTGTCTATCTATCTATCTATCTATCTATCTATCTATCTATTGTCTGTCTGTCTATCTATCTATCTATCTATCTGTTGTCTGTCTGTCTACCTATCTGTCTACCTATCTGTCTGTCTGTCTGTCTGTTTATCTATCTATCTATCTATCTATCTATCTATCTATCTATCTATCTATCTATCTGTGTCTATCTATCATCTATCTATCCATCCATCCATCTATCCATCTCTCTCTCTCTCTCTCTCTATCTATCTATTGTCTGTCTGTCTATCTATCTATCTATCTGTTGTCTGTCTGTCTACCTATCTGTCTGTCTGTCTGTCTATCTATCTATCTATCTATCTATCTATCTATCTATCTATCTATCTATCTATCTATCTGTGTCTATCTATCATCTATCTATCCATCCATCCATCTATCCATCTCTCTCTCTCTCTCTCTCTATCTATCTATTGTCTGTCTGTCTATCTATCTATCTATCTGTTGTCTGTCTGTCTACCTATCTGTCTGTCTGTTTATCTATCTGTCTATCTATCTATCTATCTATCTATCTATCTATCTATCTATCTATCTATCTGTGTCTATCTATCTATATCTATCTATCTATCTATCTATCTATCTATCTATCTATCTATCTATCTATCTATCTATCTATCTATCTGTGTCTATCTATCATCTATCTATCCATCCATCCATCTATCCATCTCTCTCTCTCTCTCTCTCT
>NW_025342714.1:0-1766 GCF_016433145.1 Gracilinanus agilis | reverse complement strand
CCCAGACAGTGCATACTGTGCAGCCACAAATTAATATACACGTGGGTGGACACCTGAGAAGGAGTTAGAAACCAAGGGAAAATGGGTTAAGGGGATAAAGAGGGGGGGGGAACACAGCAAAAGAAGAAAGACTCAGAGAGGAGACTCGAAGAACATGGGATCCAGTGTTCGTGCTCCTCTGATGGTGGAAGAGAGAGAGAGAGAGAGCTACGCGCGTCTCCAATCTTTGATTGGAGAATCAAGGAATGGGGAATGGGAGGTAGCTAATGAGCACTTGACATGGATCAATTGACAAACACAAGATCAAAGAGGAGGAGGTTAATCAAACATGTGACCTGGTAGGGAATCTGGTCTGTCAAGGTAGGAGCTAGGACGCTGTGGCAGCTAAAGTCCTACCCAGGAATTCTCCTGACCTTTAGAATGTAGGTTTGGAGAGTGGTCAGAATTAGTAGAGTATCAATTAAATACAATGATAGAGAAATAATATGATGATGAGTCTGGTACATGAGCATACAGGTTACAATAATTTTTTTTTTAAACCCTCACCTTCTTTCTTGGAGTCAGTACTGTGTATTGGCTCCAAGGCAGAAGAGTGGTAAGGGTAGGCAATGGGGGTCAAGTGACTTGCCCAGGGTCACACAGCTAGGAAGTATCTGAGGCCGTATTTGAACCAAGGACCTCCCATATCTGGGCCTGATTCTCAATCCACTGAGCTACCCAGCTGCCCCCTATAATATTAATACATTAATAATTCTTTCAACATTAGAATATACCTGGGATGCCATACATACCGACTTATTTTTCCAGGTTTTTGCTACTATAAAAATTGTTCTTATAATTGGGGCAGCCTTTTTCCTGGACCCTTTTCTCTTGTCAATCCATCAACACTCATTTCAATGAGTATTTCTTTACTATGTTCCAGGCACTGTCAAACGTTACCTATCCCGTGTCCCATTGTCTCACATACCCCTCAATTTACTGGCTAATAAATCTGCTGAATTAACTAGATACTATGTACACAGGTACAAGCATTTCAAGTTGTTACATCACCCAGGCACCATAGTATAGTATCCCTTCTGGTGTCCTATGCCAACTTGTACTCACACTCACAGCTTGGATCCCTATGGAGTAGCTACTATGTTTGACTTTTAGAGTAACATTGTAGGTGGTTACCCTGATGACTATATCTTACAAGCCCCTACCAGTGTACTTCCCATTAACAATCAGCCAGTATACTCAATTAGCTCTTAGCAAAGCACTTATTAAAATGGAATGGAAAGATCAGTAATTATTAAATATCCTCCAGCCACAAATCTGGAGTGCATTCTCCCACAAATACACATAGGGTCCATAGGAAGCATGGGCTCAAACTTAGGCACAGTGTGCCACAAAGCAAAGAGGCGCAGGATACATGTATAAAAAAGGTAACTCATAACTCTTAGTCTTGAAGGGCTTGGAATCTATCCCCTCTTTAGAGGGTCCTTATGTAGCATCTCTGACAGATGGGCTACTTAACCATTTCAGAAGGGAACCTGGTGACTTCTCTGAGGACAGAAATGGCTTCCAGAGCCAGTAGGCAGCCTTTATCTTAAATGTTTTCTTCATTGGTACTCCAGATCCTTTGTGCTGAGAATCAGGGGCAAGTATCCCTAGAGGAGAGCACAACTGATTTTAGGGAGGACTTTTTTGTACCACTTATTTTAAGTTTGAGGCCATTCCCCACAGGGATTTCATATATGCAGAGAGGAAAGGGAGTTCAGGAGAAT
>NW_025342713.1:0-1154 GCF_016433145.1 Gracilinanus agilis | reverse complement strand
TGTAAAAAGGAAATTGGAAAAAACCATCTAAAAATGTATATATTTCTATGGACAAGGGAAATGTATCAAAACTACATTTCCCTTGGTCCAACATGGTCCAACTGGTTTCCGTTTCCGACGTCTTGACGCAGGGGAGCGCTTAAATCTCGTGGGTTAGGAGGGAGTGGCTCTCTTTTGCCAGTAAGCTCTCTCTTTTGCGAGTAGGCCATGGCCAGGAAACAGGAGACAAAATGGAGGCAGCAGTTTTGAATGCTTACAAGCGCGTGGTCTAATGATTTTATCTATCAACATGGCTTTAATTAAAATACTAATTTATATATTTATACAAGCCTTTATCATTTTTAATTCTTACACCAATTCCTGCATTTCCTGGCTGGCACTGAGACTCCGAAAGGGGAGGGTGCTCATTGCTTCGTTCACCCCTCCAACAAAACTATCTAGTCAACAAAGCAAGTAAAATCCAGTTTCTAGAAGGAAAAATGGCATCAGAGTAAAAGGAAAATTGTTCTACTGCCTTTATATTATTGATTATGAACAGATTAGATAAGTAAGTATAATTATAAGTTTTAGAGTTAGAGCCAGTTAGTAAACTAGCTGTGTATGTCAATTATAATAATGGAATATTAACCATAGTATTAGAAAGGATATAGTTTGGCATATTAGAAGATTATAGCAACATATATTAAGAGCATTTGTTGGAGGAATAAAAGCTTCAGGTCTGTGTAGTTACCTAGGGAAGCTGAAACCCATGCAGGAGGAGCTGGGCTCACTGAGTGGAGAGTGTATGACTGGCCTGATAAGATAGAATGAAAACAACCTTGTTTTCTTCAGATTTTTTAGATCCCCCCCTTTTTTTTAAATTTTTTTAAACCCTCACCTTCCATCTTGGAATCAATATTGTGTATCGATTCCAAGAAAGAAGAGAGGTAAGGGTGGGCAACGGGGGTCAAGTGACTTGCCCAGGGTCACACAGCTGGGAAGTGTCTGAGGCCGGATTTGAACCCAGGACCTCCTGTCTCTAGACCTGGCTCTCCATCCACTGAGCTACCCAGCTGCCCCCAGGTTTTCAGATCTTTTAAAGGTTTATGCCAACTTAGGCCGCCAGAGTATTATGGCCAAGAAAGGTTACTCTGATTTAGGTAGTATGATAGTTA
>NW_025342712.1:0-1371 GCF_016433145.1 Gracilinanus agilis | reverse complement strand
AAGGAAAAAAATTAAGAAGTCAGTGTTGGAGATAGTATGGAAAGACAGGCACAGATTAATAGAAATATGTCTGTCCAAGTCCATCTGGAAAACAAACTGGAATTATGCAAGAAAGTAGGTGATTAATAAATGTTTATTGACTGACTCACTGACTATGACTGCAATATGTTCTTTGCATTTTCATCTGTTGAATTCTAGCCTATCCTTCAAAACTTAGTTTAAATGCTGCCTCTTTCATGAAGTCTTCCCGGAAGTCTTTCCTCATGCCTTTGGACATTGCATAAGGTCTTTTCGTCTGTACCTTTATGATGCATTTATCAAGTAATGTATGTAATTATACTTCTCTCTATGGTATCCCCTTATTAGATTGTAAGCACAGTGAGGACAAGGACCATATGTTATCTAAGCCTTATTACTCACCTACTAGCCTGAAACAAACTCTCACATATAATAGGCATTTATTAAATGTTTACTTAATGAGTAAAATGTCAGAACCCAAATTTCTAATCATAGGTTTGCCTGTGTCTAAGGGAAAGACTACTTTTACTGAGATCAGTCTGATTAATGAACACATATATAATGCTTTAAGATTTGCAAAGTATTTTGCAAATATTATCTCATCTGATCCTCATAAAAAGAAGGTAGATGCTATTATTATCCCTGACTTACAGATGATGAAATTGAGTCAGAGATCGGTTAAGTGAATTGTTCAGAATCACATAGCAAGTACATGTCAGCCTTCCGAGATCAAAAAGTGACCATAGGAGACTTCCAGTTAAGATGGCAGCAGTGTAAGGAGCAGCTGCTCAATCTCTCCTGACCGAAGCATACAGAACCCCTAAAGGGGAAATAAAAACGAGTCCAGAGGAACGAAGGAACCCCACAACAGGGTGCAGCATTGAAGGTACGCAGAATCGGGGCATTTCCATGCTATAAAGGGGTGAAACAGCTCTCACTAAACCGGGAGAGGAAGAAGCCCCTCCCCCACTCCCACCCCCCACACCTCCCACAACGCGCCAACGCACAACTGTGAAAACAGGACTGGGGCAACCAGATAATCACTGGCAGCCCCGGAGCCTGTACCTGTGTGCTGCAAGGCAAGGGACCCCAGGTGGCTGGGGGCGCACATGGACTTTCCCTGAGCATCCACATGGGTCAAGGCACCGCCTCAGGCCAGGACAAAGGCCCCTAAAACACAGCCTTTCCCAAGCACTGAAGGCATCGCCTCAGGTGTGAATAAAGATCTCCAGCCCACAGACTTTCACTACCCTCCTCCAGGGTGAAGGCAGTGTCCTTCAATTGGGGAATGGCTGAACAAACTGTGGCATACGCGGGTGATGGAATACTATTGTGCTAAAAGGAATAATAAAC
>NW_025342711.1:0-2810 GCF_016433145.1 Gracilinanus agilis | reverse complement strand
CTATCTCCACTCTAGTAAAAATTAATTGAGGGAATTGACTGCTTTACTCTCAAGAATTGAGAAATAAACCCTCTTGTATCCATTAAGGCTCTTTGAGAATGAGAGTTTCCCAAAGCACCAATAGGGCAATTATTGTAAATCTGTCTGTACTGAGCTTTCAGTGAAAAGTTTTGTTTTGAAAACTTAAATAAATAGAGAGAATATACTTCCTTTCCATGTGCTCACACCATCTAACTCCCTCATGACAACTCTTTATGCCTTCTAGGAAAAGAAGAATTAAAATTGACAGATGCTACCTTGTAAATGACAATAAATTAAAGATATTTGGTGAAATGCTGATTGGTTCTATATAAACCTATCTTGGCTACTGCTAGTTACCTGAAAACCCAACAGTGAAATAGACAATTCACGGAAGGCTTACTAATTTACCTTCTCATATCTTTTCATAATCACTGTGCATTAGAGAAGTTTCCAACTAACTTGGTACCTTTTGAAAAATGTTACACATTCAACTGTCATATTACAAAGGAAATGGATTTGACGAAATTTAAAAGACACCAGAACTAATGTGAGTCCTGATGAACTTAACCCAGTGGAATAGGATGTATCTCAGTGGTCTTTTTTATTCTTCCATAGCACTTAGTACACAATAAAAATTTTAACAAACACTTGTTGAATTAATGAGTGAGTGAAACAATTTTATATGTAGCAAAATATCATGTCTATGATAATATATTGATTTTTCTTAAAAATGAAACCTCCACTTATCTAAAGTTGCTACAAATAGTGGTAACTCATTCTAGTAGTACAGCATTTCACAATTTTTAGGGACCTCAGGGACCATCTATCCCAATACTTATTCAAATAAATCAATACTCATTACCTTATATTTCATAATTCAGTAATATGGATTCTAATTGAAATCTTCTAGTGAAGATGAATACTGTGGGTGACCCATTCCACTTTGGGATAGATCTAAATGTCAGGATTGTTATTGTTGTTACTGATGAGGTTACTATTGCAGTTGATGTTTTCCTCCTAATATCAAAACTAAATTTGTCCCATTGTCAATTCCCTCCATTGCTCCTACTTCTGATCTCTAGGACCAAACAAAATAAGTCCATTATTTCTACAACATGGCAGAACCCCAAACACATGCAAACAGCTATCATATTTTAGCCAGTCTTCTCTTCTCCAAGTTAAATAATGCTAATTATTTCAGTTGAGTATCATTCTACACAGTTTCAAATCTACAAAGGCTCTCATTCTATATGATTCATTTGACATCCTCACTGCTCTGCTTTCTACACCATATAATTTCATTTTCTTTCTCAACATTAGTGTCCCAAAACAAAGACAACTCTACATATTATTGGCCCATGGAAATGACTGCCACCTCTTACTTCAAGATACTCTACTATTTCTAATGCAATTCATTTCAAATGGTTAATTAGACAAAATAGTTAAATATATTGGTTCTCATAGTATAGTAAGTTTGTCTAGATTTGCTAGGAATTATATGTGACTTAGAGTTACAATCAAACACTCATGCATGAGTCTCTCATCTTTTCCATTTTATGTCACAATTCTCCATAGCTAAAAGAGAAAAGAAAATGGGGACTTCCGGTTAAGATGGCAGCAGAGTAAGGAGCAGCTGCTCAATCTCTCCTAACCAAAGTATACAGGACTCCTCAAGGGGACATAAAAACAAATCCAGACAAACGAAGGGACCCCACAACAGAGCACAGCATTGAAGGTATGTGGAATCGGGGCATTTCCACGCTATAAAGGGGTGAAATAGCTTTCACTAAAATGTGAGAGGAAAAAGCTCCTCCACCACCCCCACACCACGTACAGCCCAGAGGCCAATGCACAAGAGTGAAAGCAGGATTGGGGCACCCAGTAAGTCACTGGCAGCTCCAGGGCTTGTTCCTGAGAGCAGCAAGACTTAGGACCCCAAGAGGCTAAAGAACGTGCACGGACTTCCCTGAGCACTGGCGTGGGTGAAGACATTGCCCTAGGAGAGGACAAAGATCTCGAGCGGAGGCATGGACCTCAAGTGGGAACCCTGTGCAGATGGGAACATGGCTGTGGAAGCAGCCCCTGAGACTGTTGAAGGAGCCTCGGGCAGAGGGGCAGACCAGGGACTACCAGGAGGCTCAACCCCGAGAACAAGGAGACCTAGAAAGCTCAGACAGACCCTGAGTGTGAAGACAAAGCTGAGAAGGGGCGGGGCTAACAATGGCAAGCCGGGAACCCCAGAAGAGAAAGATTATCAAGAAGAACTCTGGAACACTTGACAAATTTAGACAGAGAAAATCCAGACAACAGAGTAGGACAAACAAGTAATCATATCCAAACCTTCCCAAAACAATGAAAACTGGTCACAAGCTATTGAAGAGTTCAAAACTAAGATGTTCAGGAAGATAGAAGAGATCTGGCAAGAAAATAACAGTTTAAAAGGCAGAATTTTGCAACTGGAAAGTGAGGTTCAGAAATCAAATGAACTGATAAGCAAATTGAACACCAAAAGTGACCAGATTGAAAAGGAAAACCAGTCCCTCAATGCTAGAATTGAGCAATTAGAAGCCAATGATCTCTCAAGACAACAAGAACAAATAAAGCAAAGTCAAAAGACTGATAAAATAGAAGGAAACATGAAATACCTCAATAAGAAAGTGACAGACCAAGAAAACCAGTCTAGAAGAGAAAATTTGAGAATCACTGCTCTTCCAGAAAAAGCAGAAATTAATAGAAACTTGGATTCCATACTTAAAGAAATTATTCAGCAAAATTGCCCTGAAGTCCTA
>NW_025342710.1:0-1471 GCF_016433145.1 Gracilinanus agilis | reverse complement strand
ATCCTACATCAAACTAATTAACTGTGTGACCCCCCCCAAGGCAAATCACTTAACTTGCCTCAATTTTCTCATTTGTAAAACTAAGATAATAGTAATGCCCACTTGTCGGAGTTATTAGAGTTCATTTGTACAAAATGCTTTAGAGATGCCAGTCTTTGTTTTTGCTTCCCAAGACAGCCTATTCCTTTTGGTCAGATTAATTATTAGGACATTTTTCCTGTAATGAAGCCTTAGTTTACCTCTTTGCAACTTTTACCCATTCATTATTCCTAATTCTGCCCTGTGGGGCCAAAGAGCAAATCAAATTCCTATTCTAAATGACAGTTCTTCAAATATTTGATTACTTAAACATGACATTTACTCTGATGAGGCCTTAAATGACACAGACTCTAAGTCCTTCATCATGTTTGTTACCCTCCTCTGAATGCTCTCAAATTTTCGTTCATCTTGCCAATCTAAAATTTTCACTAGGAATCAGAATCTCTGTCAAAACATAAATGGAGAATCCATGATCCATGTCCAAAGAATGAGGGCTGAGTGTGGTTTGGGCTGTTCTGGATTGTGATTGGGCTCTCAAGAAAGTAGTAAAATATTCCAGGAAACTTTCTGTGGCTAGTTCCATGAAGTAATAGAATCTCAGGTTTTCAATATTTTGGAGTTATAATGGGATATGAATTAGAATTCTGCCTCATATCCATATCCACCATTATAATAGATGTCATCATAAGAGATAGTGTAATGCAGTGAAGAGTTCCGAGGATAGCCTGGAACCCCAAATATGTTGGTTTCCATCTTTTGGAACTTGAACGAACCATTATTTCTTGGGAGTCTTGATTTACTAATCTATAAAATGGAGATACCAATTATTTGTGTTATCTACAGAGTTGATGAAGAGAAAGGCTTTCAAAAATGTTAATATGGTGTTGTGAATATGAATTATTATTATTACTTAGTCCACTGTCAATCGGGCAAGTGATTGCCCAAGCATCCCTTGAATCACATAATATTACAGTTGTTTCAGTAGCCATCTAATCCAATCCATAGTCAAAAGGAAACCTTACAGCAGCAGATATTTAGTAACAGGAAACTCTCTGCCCCTCCTTCCCCTTCCCATCTCCCTGGGCAGCCCATTTCATTGTAAGACTGCTCTCATTGTTTGGAAGTGCCCACCCCTAATTAAGTTACAATCTGCCTGTTTCCCTGTAACTTCCACCTACTAATCATCTTTCTGTCTTTGGGGTCTGCTTCAGGTTCTGGTAGCCAGTTCCCAGGAGCTTCTAGAGCACAACGAACAAGCTTCTATAAATTTATCCTCCTGCACTGACCCACAGGTAAAACAAAACTTTTGGGGCCCAGCCTTTGCCTGTCAAAGTAGGGCACTTTCAAAGTAGATGAGAAAAAAGGCAGTGATATAATGAATATAATGAATTGCTCTCTCTCTCTCTCTCTCTCTCTCTCTCTCTCTCTCTCT
>NW_025342709.1:0-1425 GCF_016433145.1 Gracilinanus agilis | reverse complement strand
TGGGTTTGTACCCCAAAGAGATCATAGACAAACAGACTTGTACGAAAATATTTATAGCTGCGCTTTTTGTGGTGGTAACAACCTGGAAAAGGAGGGGATGTCCTTCAATTGGGGAATGGCTGAACAAACTGTGGTATATGTGGGTGATGGAATACTATTGTGCTAAAAGGAATAATAAACTGGAGGAGTTCCAGGAGAACTGGAGAGACCTCCGGGAACAGATGCAGAGCAAAAGGAGCAGAGCCAGAAGAACATTGTACACAGAGACTGATATACTGTGGTAAAATTAAATGTAATGGACCTCTGTACCAGCAGCAATGCAATGACCCAGGACAATTCTGAGGGATTAATGGTAAAGAATGCTGCCCACATTCAGAGGAAGGACTGCAGGAGAGGAAACATATAAGAAAAACAACTGCTTGAATGCATGGGTTGGGGTGGACATGACTGAGGGTGTGGACTCGAAACTACCACACCAATGCAACTACCAACAATTTGGAAATAGGTCTTGAACAAGGACACATGTTAAAACCAGTAGAAATGTGCATCGGCTATGGGTGGGAGGACAGGGGGGCGTGAAAAGGAAAGTAGGAGCATGAATCATATAATCATGTTAAAAATGAATATTAATAAATGATTAAAAATTTAAAAAAAAACAGAAAATGGAAGCCACTGTCTTAGCTGTAGATCTTATGACAAGCAAGACGGGCACATTAATATACATTAAGTTTTATATCAAGAATGAAATGTAGTAGTTACCCTCTTTCACTATGAGGTGGCCTTTTTCTGTTCAATTATTTTCCTTCTGATTTCAATGAAGTTGACTCAATGTATCCAGAAGATAATCAGCACACCACACTAAATGAGCAATATTTGATCTTTGATACCTTTCTTTTTGTTAAAATGAAGTTCATATAAAAATGGTAGAAGTCATTTTGATTGAAAAGTCAAAGTATCATAAGAAGATGGTATAATAGGACAGTATCTCTAATAGGTCATATCTCAGAATCTGAGAAGCTTGCTTAAGGGAAAGTTGAGTCAATATGTAATGGAAGTGCTTTTAAAGAGACCTGAGTAAATAGAGACATTCTTTGGTTTGTTTGGTCTGTTAAGCACATGGAACTGGGTATGCCTTCAAAACAAGCTGTATCTACCTCAGCTATTTGTCTTTTCATCCTCAATATATTGGATGTTCCATCTTGGTGGATTCCATTGACAGTAAGTATCTGGTGGTAGAGTCCGTGACTTTCTTCCCACTTGAGGTGATATGGCCTCATGAAATGGATCTTAGTCTTTTGTCTCTGAGTTTTGTTTTCCATTTTAGAGTAAGGGATTAGCAGCTCTAACCTTTTAAATATTGAAAGATGAGAAGATGAAACCTCTATATATCTGGGCTTCTAGGCATCCTATAATCTGGGAATTGCA
>NW_025342708.1:0-1219 GCF_016433145.1 Gracilinanus agilis | reverse complement strand
TTTTCTAATAACCTTCTGAACCATCTAGATGTCTTGCTGACCCCTCAGAACTACAACATTGAAAATGAATGTGTTACATTTCCTCCAAAACTTGCTTCACTTCCTGGCTTCCCTGTTTTTTTATCTTTTACTCACCATCATTTTCAATAATCCATGTTAAAAATCAGTAAATTATCTAAAAGGTTTCCCTCTCTTTTCCTATATCCAAAATATCATATCCTATTATTTTTAAAGCCCTACCTCTTGTCCTAGAAGCAATACTGTATATTGGTACCAAGGCAGAAGAGTAGTAAAGGGTAGGCAATGGGAATTAAGTGACTTTTCCAGGGTCACATGGCTAGTAAGTGTTTGAGGGTAGATTTGAACTCAGAACAGCACCTCCCATCTCTAGGTCTGGCTCTAAATCCACTGAGCTAACTAGTGCCCCCTGTCACATCCCATACTTCTACCTCATCTGGAAAAGACATTTGATCCTTTATACCTCCTTCTGCCACATATATGTCCAATATCATTGGGTTTAACCCCGACTGGTGCACTAATTATAATTCAATACAATTTAAACAAGCACTTATTATGATGAGCTGAATTCTGGGACACAGAGATAAAAATGAAAATATTGCATGGCCTTGAGAGACTTACATTCTGTGGATATCTTCTATCCTCCTAATAGGTCTCCCCTCCTTCAGTGTGCCCTGATGTCCAAGAATAAAATTAGACTGAGCTTTTTAATGTACAACTCTCATACCAGCTTTGCCCTGCTTAAGAAAGAAACAGTAGAGAAAACTCCTGTGGCTTCCAGTTTCCTAGATAGAGACTATGTTCTTTGTCCTGGCATTCAAATCTCTTTATAGAGTAGCTACATCCTAACTTTCCATGTTTTTCTCCTCCACATCCTTTACCAGAACCCTCTATAAGAGCACAACTGAATTATTTATCATCCTTCCATGTTCCCTGCTTGCCTGCTGTAATGCCTTTCTTCAGACTGCTCCCTTCCCCTTCTCCAACACACTTCAATCTTTATCTATTAAAATCCTACATCTCTTATTGGGGATGAAGACACTAAACGATAACTCTAGTCCAACTATCAATAATATGGAATTAGGTCTTGATCAATGATGCATTTAAAACCCAGAGGAATTGTGCGTTGGCTAAGGAGGGTTAGAGGGGGTTGAGGGAGAGGGAAAGAACATGAAATATGTAACTAGGGGAAAATATTCAA
>NW_025342707.1:0-1603 GCF_016433145.1 Gracilinanus agilis | reverse complement strand
GAGGAGTGATGTCTTGACTTGCTCACTCATGAAGTAGATTTAAGTGAGGCAGAGTTGCACAATATCATCATCTTCATTCTTTTTTCCAGGATCATCAGTGTCCAGTGACAAGACAAAAGTCAAAATGACTGACAATGGCCCAGGATGCAGTGCATGACTTTGGTGTCATCAGTGTTTAAACAAGCTTTAAGTACTTCACAGTGCCTGCTACAACTGCCTTCATGGCCATTGGAACAAATTATTCTCATCTACATATTCTGTCAAGGGAAGTCTTCACATGGTTGGGGTAGACATCCACCTAACTCACTGATGGGTTAGAGACCTGTCAGGTACGCTCAACCTGGTTTACCCTGTCTGCCGAGGTAGTTTCACAGGCCACAGTTTTACATGGCCACTGTGCATGGTATAGCTTCTTGGAACCACAGGGAAGAGTTGGATGAAAGGTGGACACCAAAGGTGGATGAACAGTCCTTTAAAGGGCTCAGCAAGCCCTCACACCAAGGTGTTAGCCCTCCCTGCCCACCCCAAACACCCTGACAAAATGGTAGAGGGTAGGAATAGGAGTAATATATAATGAACAAGTCTGGAAATGTCAACTGTTGCAATATTAATAAGAGTTAAATGCCAAAGAGAAGAGTATATATTTTCTCTTATGGGCAATAGTGAGCCACTGAAGCATGGCAGTGACACAGTGAAGCCTATGCTTTATAAATATCTCTTTGGCAGCTATGTGGTGGATGGAGAGGCAAAGACATCAATAAGGGGGTTTATGCAGTGATACATGTGAGAAAAAATGAGGCCTGTAGCAATCATGATACCAGACAAAGCTAAATTAGAAACTGATCTTATTAAAAGAGATGAGGAAGGAAATTACATTTTACTAAAGGGTACTGTAAACAATGAAGTAATATTATTGCTAAACATTTATGCACCAGATGGTATAGTATCTAGATTTCTAAAGGAAAAATTAAAGGATCTCAAAGAGAAAATAGATAATAAGACGATACTAGTGAGGGATCTCAACCTTCCTCTTTCAGAACTAGGTAAATCAAACTGAAAAATAAATAAGGAAGAAGTAAGGGAAGTGAATGAAATGTCAGAAAAATTAGAGTTAATAGATATCTGGGGAAAACTGAAACAGGGATAAAAAGGAATATACCTTCTTCTCAGCAGTAAATAGTACATATACAAAGATCAACCATATACTAGAACATAGAAATATTGCAAACAAATGCAGAAAATAATAAGTGCAACTTTTTCAGATCATAATGTGATAAAAATTATGATTAACAAGTGTCCATGGAAAGGCAAATTTAAAATTAATTGGAAACGAAATAATCTAATTCTTCAAAACTGGTGGGTCAAAAAAGAAATCAGAGAAACAATTATGGACTTCATTAAAGAGAATGACAATGAGGAGACAATATATCAAAACCTATGAGATACAGGTTCCAGGTTAAGATGGCGGCAAAGTAAGAAGCAGCTCTTAACCTCTCCTGACCGAAACACACAAAACTCCTCAAGGGGACATAAAAACAAGTCCAGACGAACGGAGGAACCCCACAACAGGGCACAGCGTGGAAGGTACGTGGAATCGAGACAT
>NW_025342706.1:0-1018 GCF_016433145.1 Gracilinanus agilis | reverse complement strand
TCTCTCTCTCTCTCTCTCTCTCTCTCTCTCTGTCTCTCTCTTTCTCTACATATATATATGTATATAAAATATATATCTGTCAGATTGAAATTTCTAAAATAGGGCTTTAATTATATGTTACCCCACCTACTGAAGAAGCTTCAGGAGTCCCCATCACCTCTATGGAAAAAAACATGATTTCCTCAATTTGTATAGTACATAGCAACAATTATTTTGCATTTACTATAGACATAAATTGTAGATGTATATAGTTAATTATATGTGTATATAGAAATTGCAAAATAATTTTATATAAATGTATCAGATAATAGACAGTGTACATATTTTCCCTTTAATAATAATAATAGCTAACATTTATAAAGAAGTTTCTATGTGCCAGACACTGTGTTAAGTAAGAGCTTTACAATTATTACCTCATTTGATCTTCACAACAACCCTGAGAGGCAGGTGCTATTACTATTAACCCCATTTTACAGATGAGGACACTGAGGCAGACAGAGGTTAAGTGACTTTCCCAGGGCCACACAGCTAGAGAATGGATATGAACTCATATCTTCCTTCCTCTAGATCCAGTACTCTTTATCTACTGTGCTAAGTAGTTGCCTCAATACATAAGCATCTTGAGGGCAGAATCTATTTAGTTTTTCTTTTTATATTTCTAGAACCTAAAAAAATGCCTGGCACACAATAGGCATTTATTAAATGCTCACCGAATTGAAATTGCTTCAAACACAGTAGAGAAGCAGACAAAATAATAACCACGAAGAACGAAGGGCCTTCTTAATGTAGGAGCTTCCCACAGCCTGGAAGGATAAAGAATTATCCCCCAATTCTCAGCTGGAGTGGCTCTGCTGGTTCTGTTCCACCTTGTCCAATGACAGATCCCACTTTCCCCTCCTCATTTCCAGATCCCAGAACTTAGTCCATATGAATGATGAGGATCTAGTCTGACAGAAGAATGTCAAAGATTATCTTCCCTGTTTATCCCATAAACCCACAAAGAGCTAAAGTTATTACT
>NW_025342705.1:0-1321 GCF_016433145.1 Gracilinanus agilis | reverse complement strand
TCCTATCACAATGACTCTGTTGTCTCAGATCAGAGACTAAAAAAAAAGCTTCAATATGTTCTTATTTGATTCAATGTAAAAAGTATTATTAGGTACCTACAATGTACTCAGTACTTAGCGGAAAAAATGAAAGAATAACTGTTCTCATTCTTTTATTCTATAGTAGGGATACAACATTCACACAAATAAATAACTAAATGGTAATTTGAGGAGGGAGAGAACACTAAGCATTCATTACTTAGAATTACCTTATACTGTATATATTTGTACATATTTTATATTTATTTATAATCAAACCCTGTGTGCCTCAGTTTCCTCATCTGTCAAATGAGCTGGAGAAGGAAATGGGAAACCACTCCAGTTTCTTTGCCAAGAAAATCCAAAATGGTGTCACAAAGAGTTGGATGTAACTGAAAATGACTGAACAAGTATAAAACATATACAAAAAAAAAATGCAAAGTAATTTTATGGGTGGAAGGATAGGACTAGCAACTGGGCATCAGGATGGTGCCATGTAAGAGGCGGCACCTGAGCTGTGTTTTGAAGGTGACTAGAGATTCTAAGAAGGAGGGCTACCTGGGGAAGAGTCTATGCATGCTCTGTAGAGGATGAGTTGGGAAGCATTGAGCCTAGAAGCAAAAGGGATCTATATAATACAGGAGAGCGATAAAAAATAGTCTTGAAGAAGAGGTGAGAATAAAGAGGAGAGAACAGAGAAGAGAATTGGAAAGTAAATTACTTTGTGGGATCAATTCCATTACTCTATCAAATAATCAAGTCAACAGGCATTTTTTTTTTTAAACCCTTACGTTCTGTCTTAGTATTAACTCTAAGACACAAGAATGGCAAGGGCTAGGCAATGGGGATTAAGTGACTTGCTCACGGTCACACAGTTGGGAAGTGTCTGAGGCCAGATTTGAACTGAGGTCCTCTTGACTCCAGGCCTGACTCCCAATCCAGTGAACCCCATGTAGTGGGGATAGATATTGAAGCCAAAAGAAAGGTAGTTTTTGCTCTCATGGACTTTGGACTTCTTCCTTTCTAAAGTAAGAAGACAACACAGAAAAGGGAGCTGAAAAGAGAATTGGGAGAGGAAGGAACCCATACAGGGCATGGTGGCAAAGTCCAGAGAATGAAGGGTGGCTATTCTAGTCTTTCTTTCTTTCCTTCCTTCTGTCTCTCTCTCTCCTTTCCTTCCTTCCCTTTCTCCTTTCCCTCTCTCTCTTTCTTCCTTCCTTATCTTTCTTTCTCCCTTTCTTCCCTCTCCCTTCTTTTTTCTCCCTTCTTCCTTCCTTCTCTTTCTTCCTTCCTTCCTCCCTCT
>NW_025342704.1:0-2414 GCF_016433145.1 Gracilinanus agilis | reverse complement strand
AACCCTTTATCTCCTTATCCCACCCAATAATAACTGGCCTTTTTCTCTTCTCATGATTCATAGATTTCAAGCTGGAAGGCACCCAGTGACTTTCTCACCCATCTTTTTTTAACTCCCCATTTCTCTCAATAACTTATTGCTCTTTTATGTGACAATTTTGCTCCTCATCTTTTTTTCTTATGTAATATTTTATTTTTTCCAACTTCATGTAAAAACAAGTTTGCATTCATTTGGAAACCTGCCCTTCTGACTCAGCCTTTCCTCTGGCCTCAGCAAGCCCTTCCCTTTGTCTCTCTCTTTTCTTCACAAGACTCTTGCCTTGTTCTCCCTCACATTCAGTAATTCTCCCTGACATTCAGTAACTGGCCTTTTTCTTTCTTTGCTCTAACCAAAATCATCATAGAATTAATTAGAGCTGGGAAGAACCCTAGGGGTCATTTTGCCCAAACATATCATTTTAAGGCAGAATTTAAAAAGGCTTAAACACTTGAAGTGTATTTCCCAGGGTCACAATCTAGTAAGAATGTTTGTGAGGGAACTCAGGTAATGAGGAATCCCAACAACAGTGCTTTATAAACATGGAGACTTAGCTGGACCACTCACAGTTTCCCTGGAAAACCCCATTCCCAATGGTCATTTCACTCTAGATCTCACTCCTCATTAATCTGCTATTCACTCTGATCTAGAACTCTCCTCCCACTCCAGTCCCATGTGGGCTTTGCTATCTCTTCATCTCGTCCATAAGATCAGAGAGCTGGAGGGACCTTAGAGGCCATGGAGTCCAGTCTGATTCTTTTGCAGAAGAGAAAAATATGGCTGAGACAAGTTAAGTGTCTCACCTATGGTGAAATAACTTTTAACTAGCTGAGTTCAGTTAAAAATTCAGAGTTCTGACTTCAACCAGAGTACTCTGTCAAACAACACAGAGATGCCTCCCATATAGGGTGTTCAGAAATACTACCTCTGGTGAGAGGGTATGTGGAGCCCTTTTCCAGCCTGCTTTCCTCCTTAGTGCCCACTGCCACCCAGGTATCACCTGTTGCTCCAAGAAGCTGGAGCATGCCAAGAAGCTACAAGCTGGTAAATCCTCTTGGCAAGCTGGCTAACAGCCAGGTTGAGCGTAACCAACAAGCCTCAAACCCATAAGTCAGTTAGGAGGCTGCCTACCCCAGGCATGTGAAGACTTCCCTGTCAAAGGGGCAGATGAGAACAATTTGTTCCAATGGCCATGGAGTTGGTAGAAGCAGGTGATGAGGAGAAATCAGAGCTGAGTCATGAAATGTGGAAGAACCCAAGGTTATCCACTGCAATCCAGGCCATCAACAGTCATCCTGACAATATTCATCTTGCCACTGGACTCTGATGATACTGGGAGAGTGAAGCCAACCTCTTGGTACAACACTGTCTCACTTAAACTCAATTTATGCACCAGTCAAAAGTAATAGCCCCTGATGTTAATTTGGTCCCTTAAAGTAGGAGGGACAACAACCAACCATGGTACCTCCCAGACACAAAACTCTCACTTCCCTTTCTAGTTCTCTCTCCCTTATGGAAACATACCTGTCCCTCTCCATCTTCTGCAATCACTGCCCTGCCCATTACCTAGTCAACTTTTCTTCCTTATTCTCTCTCTCACTTTCTCTGTCTCTTTCTATCCCTCTATCTCTCTCCCTGTCTCTCACTATAACTCTTTCCCTGGAAACCCATACTTCTGACTCAACATCCTCACATCCCCAGCTATCCTTTCGCTTTCACTCAACCTTTCCCTGGCCTGAGCAAACTCTTCCCTTTGTTTGTCTTCTCACATGTCCTTTGCCTTGCTCTCCCTCACATTCGGTAAGTCATCTTTTCTTTTTCTTGCTACAACTATTAATGGCACAAAATTAGAGTAGGAAGGAATTCTAGGGGTTGTTGAGTCCAACTCTTATCATTTTAGGGCAGAACCAAAAAAGGTTTAGACATTTGAAGTGACTCACCCAGGGTCACACCTAAGAATGTTTATGAGGAAGCATTTGAACTAAAGTCTTATGGACTCCTAGCAACAATGCTTTATAAACATGGAGCTTTAGTTATATCCTTTGATAAATTGTCCCTAAATACCATTTCTAGGGGTTCCTTCCCTCCATAGCACTCTCCTAATTAATCAACTATTCTCTTTAAACATATTATTCTCCTCCCAATCCAAAATCCCAAGTGGGCTTCCTTTTCTCACCCTCACATCCATAAGGTCAGACAGTTGGAGGGACCTTAGACCCACTGAGTCCAGGCCCATTGTTTTAAAGAAGAGAAAACTGTGGCTGAGACAAGTTAAGTGTCTCATCTGGGGTAAAACAACTTTTCACTAGCTGATTTTAGATCACAGCTCAAGGGAGATCTGACTCCAACCAGAGAACTCTACCAAATGACAATTATCT
>NW_025342703.1:0-3522 GCF_016433145.1 Gracilinanus agilis | reverse complement strand
CTTCAGTAGCTTGTGACCAGTTTTCATTACTTTGGGAAGGTTTGGATTTGATTTCTTGTTTGTTCCCCTCTGTTGTCTGGATTTTCTCTGTGTAAAAGTTGTCAAGTGTTCCAGAGTTCTTCTTGATAATCTTTCTCTTCTGGGGTTCCCGATTTTGGCTTGCCATTGTTGTTAGCCCAGCGCCTTCTCAGCTTTATCCTCACACTCAGGGTCTGTCTAGGCTCCAGAGGTCTCAGGTCCTGTTGTTCTCGGGGTTGATTCTCCTGGTTGTCCCTGGTCTGCCCCTTTGCCTGAGGCTCCTTCAACAGTCTCAGGGCACTGCTTCCACTTCCGAGCTCCTGTCTGCACAGAGTCCCCACTCGCGGTCCAAGCCTGCGTTTGGGATCCTTGTCTTTGCCTAGGGCACTGCCTTCACCCACGCAGATGCTCAGGAAAGTCCATGCGCGTTCTTTAGCCTCTTGGGGTCCTAAGTCTTGCTGCTCTCAGGAACAAGCCCTGGAGCTTCCAGTGACTTAATGGGTGCCCCAAACCTGCTTTCACTCTTCTGTGCTGGCCTCTAAGTTGTACATGGTGTGGGGCTTCTTCCTCTCACGTTTTTTAGTGAGAGCTGTTTCACTCCTTTATAGCGTGGAAATGCCCCAATTCCACGTACCTTCAATGCTGTGCCCTTCGTTCATCTGGATTCATTTTTATGTCCCCTTGAAGAGTCCTGTATGCTTTGGTTAGGAGAGATCAAGCAGTGCTGCTCCTTACTCTGCCGCCATCTTAACCGGAACTCCCATATACCTTTTATTTATTGAGAAAGGTATAAAAAGGACTGAAGTCCTTCAACATCCCCCGAACTGGGTGGTTTATTCTCCCTTTCACATACCAATTTGGTCCCCAAGGAGAGTAGATTCAAATTTAAAGTGTGTGCTACAAACAAAATATTTCTTTTTCCTCACTTCCAACCAGGGATGCATAGGTACTTTTTAGCTATGGGAGCCCTTTCCTCCTTTTGTAGATTTTATACCAAGTTCGTTTCTGAGTATAGCATAGCCAGTGGATAAATGGCTCTTGTTCACCTGGGCTGGCTCCTTGCCAGAATTGGTCAAGTAGATCTCTTGGTTACTCTACTAACTCCTCATTAGACTCAACTGTTCTAGCTTCTATAGACATTGACATGGAATCCAGTTGCTGGACTTCCAAAGTCTCTTCCAATATTTGGAAGGCCACAAGGTCATAATTCTGTCTCTAAATGTTCTGTCAATAGCTTCTGGAAAGAATAGACACAAGAGATCAAAGAAATAAGTAACATTTTTCTCATGTGGGGTAGGATAAAGGGATCAATACATTCCCCTACCCAGAGGTCCAAAGAAGTTCTTTTTCACTTGGAGGTTGCCAAGGAAGAGAATGAGAAATTATCTTTTTTTAACTTTGTGTAATTGCACTTAGTTCAGGCTCAGCTACTAATTAAGAGATTTCATATGATCATGCAGTTGTTCATCCTTCATTTTTGAAGAGTGCCAATGACATTATGGGGTGATGTCTTGACTTACACATTAATTGGATTTAAGTGAGGTAGAGTTGCACAAAATCATCACTCTCAGAGTTATCCAAGTCCATCAGGATGACCCAGGATATAGCGGATGACCTTGACATCTTTGATATTTGAATGGGTTCCAAGTACTCCACAGCACTTGCTTCAGCTGCCTTCATGGCCCTTGGAACAAATTGTTCTCATCTGCCAATTCATCCAAGGGAAATCTTCACATGGTTGGGGTAGGCACTACTGTAACTCACAGTCAGATTTGTGACCCACTGTCTTAGCCCACCAGCTGAGGTTGCTGTCCATGCTATAGCTTCTTGGAACCACAGGCGAGAGTTGCGTGAAAGGTAGACGGCACAAGGTGAATGAGTTGCTTATCCACCATGTAGTAAGCCAAAAGAAAACAGAAGATACTGGATGTATCTTCCATTAAACATACCCAGAAGTCAGTACACCAGTCCTCCACGTGGGATGGTACTGGACAGAGCATGTTGTAGAAGTTCTAAGGACTGGGTCCTCAAAGGCCAGTCTCTCCATTACATAGATATATGTATATACATGATTTAAACAAACATACATACTTATGTATTTAGGCATATAAACTTTATATCTCCTTTGGTATTTAATACAGGATCCTGTTACTAGTAGGATTTTAATAAATGTTTATTTAACTAATGAATGAATATTTGATTAATAGTAAAGAAAATCATTATTTTATGGAAAATTCTTTCACATTCAACACCTGCCATATGGTGGAGCTGTAGAACCACAAACAGCTTATTGGTTTGGCTTTCTTCAACATTCATCTTTTCATGGTTGACCTCAGCTTATAGTAATCTATCCCCTTCTCTCATATAGTGCTTTTATAGTAATTATAAACGATAACAACAGTTTATATTCATACATGCGATAGAAGAAAGAATGCCAATAGTTCTCCCTTTATGGTTCTGCAGATCTCTATGTGATTTTTATGTAATGCATATTTACCCCTACCCATCCACTTCTCTTAGCCAGTATAACAAAGGCACACATAAAATACCATTATGCAAATCATAATGCAAACATTAAATACTGCACCATGTAGCAAATTGAATTAGAAAATGAAAAGTAAAGTTAATGATAAGGTATGCACAGTACTGTTGAGCAAAGTTAACATAGGTGTTCAGTTTGATGATTTTTGTCCATAATTTTTTCTAATTGTTTTCGTTTTCATTTCCAAATTTATTGGCTTATGATAATGAGATGATTCGCTTTTTCCTTCAAGAGCACATTTGCTGCCAGCCATGGTGAAAATATAAAGATCACTACTGAACACAGGGAGAGGCACAATATTACTCACTGTCTGCAGACTCATAAGAACTGACTTAGAGATGCTCCTCAGCTTCTCACCAGTGTTTACATTGCCTATATCATACAGTATCTTATCCTACAGAATCTGCTTTGCATGAAGAATTTTCATAATAATTGTTTTAAAGTACACATTTCTTTCAGAATTCTTTAAATAAAGTCAAATTAATTCAATGTGAATTTAAGTAAAGCAGGAACTGTCTTTATTGGTTTTGGATTCATTGAGATTGAAATCCTCCCAATCCTACTTTCTAGCTATGTGACCTTGGGCAAGCAATTTCACCTTGCTAAGCCTCAGTTTATTCCTGTGTAGAATAAGAAGTTTGGTCTTGATGAGATCTGAGATCCTGTCCAGTTCCAAATCTATGATTCTCAGATAAATCAGTGGGAGATGAATTGGGAGAGGTTTGCCTCAAGGGAACAGTACACAGATGCTCAAAGAACAGTCATGTGTATAAAATACAAATGAAGTGATGAGCAGAGGAAAGGATTATGCAGGAAAATGTTTAAATATAATCACTTATATGAGGTATATTGTGGCAATGTCACTTAAGTGAAAAATTAGAACAAGAATAAGCATTTAAGCACTAACTTTGGGCTAGGCTCTGTGCTAAGCCCTGAAGGTCAGGGAAAAAAGCCAAAAAGTC
>NW_025342702.1:0-2101 GCF_016433145.1 Gracilinanus agilis | reverse complement strand
ATTAAAATTTGATCTACCAAGTAAAATGAGCGAGATCTTTTATTCTTTATATCTCTCAGGAGGAAAAATGTGAATAGGAAAATATCATGTGCTGCAGAATATGTTATAAAATCTTGCCTCTTGATCTTTCATATATTCACCAAGGAAAGCTCCTATACCTATGTAGTTCATTCTTATAAAGACTATAGACATTATAGAAAGTAGTCACATGGGTCAGTAGTTGCTGATGTTCTTTTAATCGCCAATTTTTGGTTAATAATATTTTCAGTGATTTTCTGTGCCACTGGAGGAAATATAGACTTAGATAAGACCACTGATCCATTAAATATTAAAGTAGAAAAATGGGTAATAATATTTGTATTCTCTACCTGCCTGCTATTGGAGAAAGTGATTGGAAAATGGCAAAGCAAGGTAATAAAGAACATGTTTTTTGTGTTATCATAAAAGGAGTGCTAATGGAATAAGTATATAAAATGAATACTTCCAGGTTGCTATTAAATTTCAAGTCATATTATATTTAATACATATTACCTTTGCATAAAAATTCATGATTAAAAAAGTGTATTCTATGTCATACTAAATCACTGATGCATCATTCCAACAATATCCTAAATCTGATCTATCATAGTAGAGAATGTTTAGTATTTCATAGCCCTATAATATATTAGTAATATTTTCTCAATTTTCATTAATTTCACAAATAGCACTGCATTTAATGTCTTTAACTTCTCATCTTAGGAAAAGATAATTTTCCTTTATTCTATAAGACTTCTTGGATTTTGTTTCATTGTTAGTATTCTTTCAAGAAAGAAAAGAAGAGAGGAAGAGAGGAAAAGGAAGCAAGGAATTGAGGAAGGAAGGAAAGAAGTAAGGAGGAATGGAAACAAGGATTTAAAAGAAAATCCTGCAAACTATAAATTATATTGCATGAATACTAATGCCACTGTTCCCACACCTACAGAAATAATCCATTCATAATTACATCTTATGATTTTCTCCTTCTTCAAATTTCTAGCCTGTACTAAAAGAAAGAATATTCTTTGTACCTTTCCACATACAGTTTTCTTGACAATTATCAATTGTTACAGTTCTAGAAATTTAAGAGACATCTTAGGAAACTAGTAAATAGCATGTCTATTTCATATTACTCTTTTCAAACTATAAATCCCAGAAGCTTAAGGAGATTGAGGATGATTCAATGAAGGTATGGAAAGGATCTTACTTTTTTTTTTTTTATTTTGCTCCTCATCTGCTAATGTCACTTTGAAAGACAAATTTGAAATGAATAAGCAACTGACAAAGAAGGCTGTATTTTCAAGATCATATGACTTGGAATCAGAAGACTTGCCTTTTAGTCTTTGAATTTGATACTTCTTTTGATTCTATAGACAATGTGCACCTTAGCTTTCTCATTTCTTTTTTTTCAAACCCTTAACTTCTGTGTATTGGCTCCTAGGTGGAAGAGTGGTAAGGGTGGGTAATGGGGGTCAAGTGACTTGCCCAGGGTCACACAGCTGGGAAGTGGCTGAGGCCAGATTTGAACCTAGGACCTCCTGTCTCTAGGCCTGACTCTCAATCCACTGAGCTACCCAGTTGCCCCCAGCTTTCTCATTTCTAAATGGGCATTCTATTATGCAAAGACAGTTGTTCTAAATAATTTTTGTAAATGAAAAGAATTATCTAAAATGTTTTATTAATAATATTATTAATGATCTTGTGATAGCCCGTTGGAGCAAAAATCTGTAGCAACTTGAAAAAAATATCTGAGGGCAGCTAGGTGGCTCAGTGTATTCAGAGCCAGGCCTAGAGGGGTCTTAGATTCAAACCAGGTCTGTGACACTTCCTAGCAGTGTGACCCTGGGGAAGTCACTTAACTCCAGCCCTCACTGCTCTTCTGCTATGAAACCAATACATAGTATTGATTCTAAGATGGAAGCTAAGGGTTAAAAAAAGAATTAAAAAAACATGTCAGCAAATATATATGCTATTTTTTCCACACACTTAAATCAAGACAGGTCTAAGAAAAATCAAGTTTAAAAAAAAAACCAATATGGTTCCTATTTTCTTTTCCTTTTGGCTTCCATCCATCAGCAGAATCCAA
>NW_025342701.1:0-1597 GCF_016433145.1 Gracilinanus agilis | reverse complement strand
GGAAAAGGAAAAATTCTAAACGAAATGAGGACAAAACCAAATTTAACAGCCTGGCCATTAGTCCATCAAGATTTAGATTTTACCCAACATGCCAACCTTAAATACCTGATTTAATGTAGAACTGATTTACTAGAAGCCATGAGAATTCATGCTAAAAGACCAAATTCATGGCAAAAATTCGAGAGATTAAGACAGGGAGAAGAGGAACATCCTAGCACTTTCCTTGATAGAGTAATTGAGGCAGCAGAGACAATCCTGGGATTAGGTGATACACATGCCCAAGAGACCATAGATCATATCCATAGGCAATTTGTGAAAGGAACATCATTCCCAATACAAAATTACTTTAGGAAAAACTGTCCACAGTGGGAATCACTGCCACTGGAGGATGTAAGACAACATGCTTCCTACATCCATGATTCAAAGCAGAAAGAAGCGAGGATAGCAAGACAAACTGACTCAGACAAGGAGAGACTGATAGATGATTTGAGAAGGCAATTGAAACAGACCAAAAGAGAAAAAGAATTAGAGGAAATAAAAAATTTTGGCCTTCAAACTAGTAGGAGCCAAAATCAATACAGGCATCTTACAATTAACACCCAAAGACCAAAATTATTTTCCCCTCAGTGTTTTTTTTTGTGTGGACATTTAGGTCATATTTAAAATTTTGTAGATTTATACAACAAATTGATTGTTCCAAAAATGATAATTATAATCAAAGAGACAGAGATAGTAGAAAGACCTATTACAACACAAAATGGTCCAAAAACAATAATGATACAAAGAGAAATGAGGAGAACAAACATGATGGTTCATACTGTAGCCATGCATGCAAGAAATTTAGCCAATCCCCATCCCTAGAAGAAATGGAGAGGTACATACAAATGGGAACAAAGCAAAAGTCATTAAGAATCAAGGTTCCTAATTTAAAAAGATCTAATCGTTATAATTTGGGTTTGAGAATATGTAGCCTGAATGGGAAAAATAATATCGAAATACTGGGCAAAACAAAACAGGTGTCTAAAGTAAGATACGCAGAATATCAAGATATGTCTGTGATAGATAACCAATAATGGGAAGAAATAATGCAGATGTGCAGAGAAATATATGGCAATAATAAGGATGACTATATAAGGGATCAGCTTTCTCATTCCATCACAGAAACATTGATGAGAAGCATAAGGATCATACAAGTACTTGCAAAAGCTTGCATCAAAAAGCTTTGCACTCTTGTTCAAAGTCATCAAAACTTCAAACTGCTCTCTTTATTCCAAGTATAAAACGAAGTGGCATCAAGCCGAAAGGCCAAAGCTAACAGGCTAAGCTAAAGCAAAAGCCTCCAGCCACAGCAAAAGCCAGAAGGGAAAAGCCACATCAGTTGGAACTTCACCTCTATTTATAGCTTTAAGTTCTAACTGACTTTTTGTGACCATTAGAAGTTACAGAAGCAAAAAGTTTCTGTTAGCCACCTTGCATTACATAGTTTTGATTTCTTTATGTGAAAATTGCCTATTCATGTCCATTGCCCATTTATCAATTGGGGAATGGCTTGATGTTTTATACAATTAATTTAACTCCTTGTGTATTTGAGTAATTA
>NW_025342700.1:0-1204 GCF_016433145.1 Gracilinanus agilis | reverse complement strand
ATCCCTGCCTAGGCTGTATACTGAGCTCCATTTTACACAGTCCAAGGCAACTTTAATTTTGCATTTAAACCTGACTCCAAGAACTTTGCAACTTCTTCAGTAGTAAACTCAAGCACTGCATGTACTGCATAATTAATGTTACCAACCTGCTCCTACAAGATAACAAAGATTTTGCTATAGTTGCCAGCCTTCAAATTTCAGACTGTAATTTATCACACTGATTTTTTAAACTTGCTGGTGATAATTAAAATAGAAGACCTGCAAAAGATTTTTATTTTATTTTATTATTTTCTACCTGAGGCTTCAAAGAGCAATACGTGATAGTAAGCTTTTGGATCATCCTGGTAATGTAAGGTTAGCCTATATGGCTTTAAAAAATGATAAATCACTTGTAACAATAGCAATCCATATCGAAACTCTAGCAGTTAAGAGTATTACTAGTACTTAATAGGTACTTAATAAATGTTTATTCCTTGACTGTTTATTGACTTGTTCAATAGGGAATATCCCTATCTTCCTGCTTGAAGGAATAGATAAAAAGGTGTAGATATAGATATAGATGTTGATACGTATATAGATATTGGTTGAAATGAATTAAGTGTTTTTTAACAGGAAATAAAACATTTTCATTGAATTTCTATACAATAGGTCAAGTCATTGGTAACAATAAGCAGAAAACACAAAATTTTAACTGCTTCTTCAAAAAAATGAAGGTAAAATATAGCCAAAATTGTCAGCTTGCAGGCCACAGGCTGTCCTGTGTATCTAAATTAGAGTTTTAAAATCTTTAACATTAACTCACTATTTCATGGTTTGTTATAGGGAGGCTCTAAGGGAATTTCTGTATTATTACATATAAAGGCGGGGCTTTTCCTAGGAGTTTGTAGGGGGCTTGTAAGGGTTCTAATAATAGCCTATAGTGTTCTTCTGTATTTCCTGGGGCTGAGTAGTGATATTAATCACTAAATAGGGAGTGTTAATGAGAAAAGTGTCATATAGGGAGGCTTAGGTGGAAATCCATTCTCCTGGAAATCTTGCCTTGCAGATTTCAGGGTTCACGTGTGACCTTGTCATCAATGTGAACTCAATGGCCTTTGGCACTTAGGCTTATGGAAGACTAAGAGAATATTATGAAATGAAAAATGGATAATTTTGATTACATTAAATTTAAAAGGTTTTATATAAACAAAACCAAAATAACCAA
>NW_025342699.1:0-1709 GCF_016433145.1 Gracilinanus agilis | reverse complement strand
CCCATCCATCCACCCACCCATCCATCCATTCACCCCACCCATCCACCCACCCACTCATCCATCCATCCATCTACCCATCCATCCATCCATCCATCCACCCACCCATCCATCCATTCACCCCATCCATCCACCCACCCACTCATCCATCTATCTATCCCTCCATCCTTCTATCCATCCATCTATCTGACTTTCTACGCATATATCTATCCATCTATTTGTCTATGTATCTCTATACTTACAGATATGCAAACAGACACATTTATTGATCGATATCCCTATTGTCATGGATCTATCTGTGTTTAGAATTTGCAGTTGGCTTTATTATATTTCGTCCATGGTTTACATATATGACTTCTACATGTCCAAATAACCTGCAGCCGTCCAAGAGGTTTCAGTGACCAAGTCAGTCAGTTTTGATAAGAGCTCTATGACGTAGCAGAAAGAGCAGTGAATGGTTGGTCCAGGGTCTTGAGTTCAAATTTCATCTCTTTAATTTGCTAGTTTACTAGCTAAATAACTTTGTCAGATTCAACCCTTCCTGCGCATCATTTTTCTCATTTGTTACCTGAGCAGATGGCTAGGAGGCCCCTTGCTATTTGGACATCCATTATGCCACGGTTGAGCAGGATAATGGAGAGGGCCAGATATCCAAGGCTGAGGACAAATCTTAAATAAACATTGTGAGCCTTTATATGGGACAGCTAGGTGGTGCAAAGCATAGAGTGCTGGACCTGGTGTCAGGAAGATGTGAACTTCATGAATTCAAATCTAGCCTCAGATATTTTCTATCTATGTGACCCTAAGCAAGTCACTTAACCCCATTTGCCTCAGTTTCCTCATCTTAAAATTACCTGGAGAAGGAAATGGCAAACCATGCTAGTATCTTTGCCAAGAGAACCCCCAATGGGGTCAACTAAGTGTTGGATGTGACTAAAACAACGAGACAGCAAAAACCTTGATGCAGCACTTTCCTATTTGTCAAGCACCACCTAAATATTTATATTAAATGACGGCTCTATGTAGGCACACATATATTTATCTCACTTCATCCTCACAATTCACCTTACAATGTCAAAGCTGTTTTTGTCCAGATTTTCACAGATGAAAAAACCAAGACTGAGACAGATGAAAGGAAGCAATTTGCCAAAAGTCACTCAGCTAGTAAGAGTCCAAAGCAACATTTGAACTCAGACCTTCCAAAGCCCCAAGCCAGCATCTGGCTACTCCATGACTTAGAAGTGCCAGTACAAAGTGCTGGCCCAATTGGAACCCAAGAGAGCCAGCTTTTGTTCAGAAGGCGGGTTGGAGCAGAGGCAGGAGAGCCCCCTGCAAGGTCAGAGCACTGTGGAGAGTCTGCATGTCTGAGTGCTGAATCTGTTGGAGCTCATTGCTGTAAGGGGTCCCCCAACAGATATTCTTTTCATGGTGGCCAGTCCCTGCTGGCCATCTCCTCTGGGTCTTCCTCAGCGTCTGGGGTTGAAGTCAGGATGGACCAGCTTCCTCTCAGTTGTCTTTTTGGATACTTTACATTCAACTATGGCATGGCTTGTTATTCATGCAGTTCTCCCCCAATGGAGCCTCCTGACCACTTTTCTCCCTCACAGCCACTGGTGAATTCTTGTGACTGGTCATAGAAGTCCACTCCTAACTCTGAGCCAGAGCAAACCTAGCCAGAACTTGAGGAGGGTGGACATTGCCCACCCCCCCAC
>NW_025342698.1:20503-26654 GCF_016433145.1 Gracilinanus agilis | reverse complement strand
GCTGCACCTCCTTTTCCTGGATGTAGCCACTGTGCTCTGGCCCGCACACTCTCCAGTGGCCAAGGCCCTCCCTAGTCTGTCTTCCTATACTGGATTAGACAGAAGACTCATGGCAGCTCTTTCTGGATCTGCCCACGTGGGCTCATTGTGGCTTCTTTTCCAAATCCTTTGCCTGGCACTTCTGATTGGAGAGCTGTGGATCCCTGGGATCATCTCTCCTCTGCTAGATCCAATGGAAAGCTTTTCCACCAAGTGGTGACTGGTAAACACCCCAGGGCCTTGTGTCATCTACTCCACAGCCTTGGGATAGGAACAATGCATACGGGGCAGGAGATTATTGTTGCTGAGTGGTTTCCATCCTGTCTGCTGTATAAATGGAATTATCTTCCTTTGTTTATTTTAAGTTACTCAATCAAGAACTTGGAGTGTCCCTCCTTTCACACTTAGTCAAACACTTGAGGAACCTTTTACTAGAAAAGGAAGTTCATAGCCTCAAAGCCCAGAAGTGGATCCCACAAGCACTGTCCATCACCCACACCAGGACACACACACACACACACACACACACACACACACACACACACACTTGCGCAGTACCAGGCAAATTAAGAAACTATGATTGGTTCCTGAGATGTGACAGACCAGACCACAATGAAAGGAAGTAGAAATCAGAGACAGGGATTGACATGGGGAAAGGGTTATAAAAGGTGAGACAGGAGAACTGAACAAGGACTTCTGCAATGGAGGGATTCTGCTGCATTGGTGTCTCTGTGTTGGATTTCATTCTGTTTTGGAGATTCTGCATTGGTGGCTCGAGGAGTTCTGCTTCGGTGACTGGCTTGGGTTGAGGAGACCCTGGCCAGAGACACTGATCTTTCAGCTCTTCTCCTGTGTTCGGTGGGATTCTCTTCAGTGAGGCTCAGTCTTTGTGGTATCAGACTCTCTTTTGGTTGGTGAGATTCACATTCGGATTGCTGTCCAGAGACACTCTGATCCAGACTTGGGGTATTTAGTTAGGCAATATTTTCTACCTCCTTCCTACATTTCCCTCTCTTTACTATCTCTACTTTGCTATAATAAAGCTACTAAAAGCCTCGTGACTTAAGAGTTAATTTTTATAAATGGCAACCACAATAATTTTTTATAACTCAATTTGACCAAAACCAATCAACTCTTACACCCCTCTTTGTGGCCCCATTTAGGATTTTCTTGGCAAAGATACTAGAGCGATTTGCCATTTCCTCCTCTAGCTCATTTGGTAGATGAGGAAATTGAGGCCAATGGGGGAAGTGACTTGCCCAGGGTCACACAACTACGAAGTGTCTGAGGTCCCAATTGAACTCCTGATCCCAACAAATATGGCTCCAGAAGGTCTTCCAGTCCCCTATTGTTCTCAGGGTGTGATTCTCATGCATTCAAATTTTTGGAATATCAGCATTTGGAATACCAGTAGATGCTCCTGGCCCCGGGGCTACCTTCTCAGTCTTAACCTGATCCCCAGACTTTTCCAGAGATTTTTGTAACTTTCCCTCTTTTATTTTTTCTGTAATCTTTCCCCCTTTTAGATGCTTCCTGGAGCTCAGACCTCCCTACCAGACCTCCAGACTCATGATGAAAAATGCCAGGTGGCTCCGTGGATGGAGAGCCAGACCCAGAGAAGGAGGTCCTGGGTTCAAATCTGACCTCAGACACTTCCCAGTTGTTGTCGACTATGTTTAAGTCCCTTGGGAACAGGTTTAACAATACATACCAAAGACAAGATAGTAACTGCTATAATCATGGTTGTTGCCATGAGACCCAACAAGCCCCAGACTTGCAAACAATGTAAGAATATATGAAAACTGGAACTTGTCCTAAATACTCTCAAGTAGCAGGAGGCAATTGCCAAAAAGGGGATATGGAAAAGGGGGCATGTACATTATGAAGGTGTGCATAGGATAGCACAGTTTTAGGAAACAAAAATAAAGATTGTGGGAAGGAATACATAGATACTATAACAACAAGTGAGAGCAATGGAATAGAAAATGAAGGAAAGTCCCTTGGGAACTTGCCTTTAGGGAAAGTCCCAAACTCACTTTGTCTGATCCTGAACAAGGGATCACCAAGCGTCCATTGAGTGTCCTGAATAGGAGCGAGAGAAATGCTCGCTCACCCTTTTGGTCTTACGTGTTTCCCCCATCGTATCAGAGATGGTTCCCAAGAAGACCAGCACCTGGCCAGAGCCATCCTTCTGGTGGCCATTGTGGCAGGCCGCTCCCTGCCACTCCAGCCTCTAACTGTGTAGGTTTGCTGTGCTGTAGAGAAGTCCCCAAGTTCCACTGCTCTTTGGCGAAGCATCCAGCGGCGATTCTCTCAGAGGCTGGCCTCAGAGCCCCCGAGTTTGACTCGGTGGGGTTTTTAGGCGCTTGGCTCTGTGCAGTGGCCGCTTGTGAAGGACGTGCCTCTTTTCCTGATTAAAGATTTGGCCATATGACGACTTTGGGGGTTCTGTTGTCTTTCCAGGTGGACGCACGTGATGCAGCCACGCCATAACATCGGATTATAGACACAGCAAGGTGACACAGTGGCGAGAGCCTGGGCTAGAAGTCAGAAAGACCTGAGTTCAAATCTGACCTCGGACCCTTTCCCCAAAGCTTGTCCCTGTTCCCTGAGAAGCCACCCTGAAGGGAGTCTCAGACTAGCAGCTTCAGACGGAACAATAGACCAGGAAATATGGAATGGGCTTAGCTAGGTGGAGTTCTGAGCTTGTCACCAAATGCTGAAAGATCCTTTATCCCAGGAGCTTCCCCCATAGCTTCAGAGACCCCTGCCTGGGCAGGGACCACCAGGTTTAGTAGCCCCTTCCCTTACACCCTGCCTCGAGCTAGGCCTCCTTTCCCCTGTCAGTACAGTTTGGACACTCCCATTTCCTTGTCATCTTTGCCTGCCCCGGGATCCCCCCCCCAAATTCTCTTGTTCCTCAGCGCTGTCATCTCGTGCAGTCGGGGGGCTGCGCGGGGTTGGGGGGTTGTAGCACACAGCTCTTCGGGGAGGCCTCATTCAGCACTGAACTCCTTTCCTTAATTAGATTAATTTGTAAATTTAAATTTTGAATTTAAATATTTTTTAATTTTAAATTTACAGATTCATTAAAGATTCATTTCAGACTATTTAATAGTTGTTTTTTCCAGTTCAACACCTGCATTTGTGTCTAAGGGTCACAGCCCAGAGGCTCCTTCACTTCCAGCAAGTGGAGGCCAAGAGGACCAGACAGCCACCTCCCACCTCTCCCGTCCTCGTGTCAGGGGAAACAGGCTGGGGGGTTTGTCCTTCTCAGTCCGGGGCCCAGGGGTGAAGCCCCTGACCTGAGAGCTTGAACCCTGGGCCCTGGAAATCAGGAATCCGGGCCTGGTGTGGCAGCCAGGCCAGCGTGAAGCCCTAGGTGCAGGGGCCCAGGAAGCTAGCCCAGCAGGCCTTTGAATAAATGGATGGGCTATTCAGCACTACTCTGTGCACTCTGGGTCATCAATCTGAACTTCACTGGCCTCCTCTTGAGCCAAGGATCCTGCATCCCTCTTGGCTTTGTTCGAGGCAGTCAAAGGCTCCCTTCTTAGAGATGGAAGAGCTGCTGCCCTGCTGGGAAAGGTGACAACGAGGGGCAGCTGGGTAGCACGAAGGATAGAGCAACGGGCCAGAGTCAGGATGACCTGGATTCAAATCGGGCCTCAGACACTGCCTAGCTGTGTGACCCTGGGTAGGTCACTTAACCCCAATTGCCTAGCCCTTGCTGCTCTTCCATCTTAGAAATGCTTCCGAGACAGCAGGTAAAGAGTTTTTAAAAGCCAGAAAGGTAGGAAGGGCCAGGTGATGGCAGGCTTTTCTATTTGTCTGGAGGCATCCTTGGAATAGAGGGGATAAGCAACTGAGTGCATGTGCCGGAGTTGGGGTATGAGGGTGGGACCTGTCTCTGTTTCCTCAATTGTAAAATGGAGACCAGAATGGCACCTCCCCAGGAAAGGTGGTTGCCAGATAACTGTAAAGTACTTAGCACAGTGCCTGGCACAGCATAGGAGTGACATCCCTTATTTGGCCTTCTCTTTGCCTCCAGCTCCCTATCAGTGTCTGTCCTGCCACAGCTCTTCCTATAAGCCAGCGAAGAAACATTTACTTTGGGAGGGAGTCCTCTGGCTCCCAGGGCCCAGACTCAGCCCCATCTCCTTCTGGTTCCCCCTTTAACGTTAGCCGCCCACCCAGAGCGGCTTGTCCAGGAAACAACTTGTAAAAACAGGTGTCCAGCGTTCCCAGCTGCTGCTTCTCAGGCTCTCCTTTCCACGACCCATTCAGACGAATGGAAGAAACGTTTATTATTCGGTGCCCCGCACCGTGCGAAGAAGTGCTGAGGGTACCAGAGCAAAAAGGCCGCCCCTGCCCTCCAGGAGCTCACAATCTGCTGGGGCAGAGGGAGAGAAGACCTTCAAATAGATATTACGGGGGAGCCACATTCCCCAGGAAGGGGTTGGAAAGGCTTCCTGGAGGAGGAAGCGTTTTAGTTGGGACATAAAAGGAGTAAAGGAGGGCCTGGGCTCCAGCCCTGAGGCAGCCAGCAAACATTCAGGGCTGCAAAGCCCTTTATCACAGGAACAGAACCAGAGATAGAGTCTGGCTTCACAGGACCTCAGAGGCCACCTGGCCCATCTCCTCCTCTCACTCTGGGTAGAGAGGGGAAGCCACTGACTAGTCTGTGCTCAGCCCCGCCCCCTCAGGGACCCAGGTGTTCTCATGCTCCAGCTCCCATGTCTGCAGCTCCAATTAAGAGCCCTTACATTTGATTGCTGCAGTTGACTCTTCCCCTCTGACTCCCCCCACCTCCAGAACCCCTCTTTGTCCCCATAATTGGCACTTCCTTGGCCTTTCTCTCCAAGGCACGGTCCAGTCTCTGAATCCCAGTCAGAGTTATGTGCTAATTGGACTGGGGGCAGGGAAGGGAAATGTTACTCCCTCCCCACCCCCCACCCCGAACTCTATATGAGCCCCCACCCACCTCCAGGCCTGCATCAGGAAGCCAGTTCTCCAGGAGACGGAGAGGTATGGGCTGGAGTAGTGGCCCCCTCGCTGCTTCTCTAGCTTCCCTCTCTCTTTCCTCCCGTCCCATTTTCACTGCTTCTTTCTCTTCTCTTCCTCTCATCCCCTTCTTTCTGGGCGTCCCCATTCCTCCCCCCCCCTTTTCTCTCCCATCTCTGTCTCCCTTAGTCTTTTCTCTCCCCATCCCCACTTTCATTTCTCCCATCTCCCTCTCTGTCCCACTTTGGTTAGCTCCCATCCCCTTCTCTTTCCTCCACGTCTGTGTCTGGCACCCCAGGACATCAGTTAGAGCCCCCCCAATTTTCCGGAGCAGGATCTGCCCCCCCCAGGTCAGACCATGCCCCCAGGGGTGCAGAGGGCCCTGGAGCCGGTGTCTTCTGGCCACCTGCTCAGGCTGCTCTCTTCCCTCCTGAGGACTGTGTGTGAAGGTGGGGGTTCATTCTGGGGGGCAGGAGGTCTGGGTCCCTGTACAGCAGGCCCTTCTTTCTTAGCCCAAACAGGTCAGGAAGATGCACCCTGGCACCCCAGCCACCTCAGGGCTCCCAGACCCCGAACCCCAAGAGCTGTGTGCCTTCATGAGTGGGGTGGCTGCCCGAACCCTGAGGACCCTTCAGCCCCGGAAAGCACGGCCCCCCCGGAGGAAACCCAACCACCGGAGATTCCTCTACAACCAGCTGTGCAGGTAAGAGCTGCCCAAGCAGCAGGGGTGGGGGCTGAGCCCCCCCAGCCAGAGATTCCCAGAGGGAAAAGGAGCTGACAGTCTAAATGGTGAGACTGCAAAGTGCAGGGGGGGGGGGACGGAGAGATGACAGAAGCAGGCCCAGGGGAGGATTCAGAAAGGAAAGAGTCGGAAGGGAGCAGGGGGGCAGATTCAGGGCAGACAAAAGCAGTGACCCCCCCCCAACTCCCTGATCTCCACAGGAGTTTTGCTGACATCGAGGAGGCCACCCGACACTTGGCTCTGACCATCCTGTCCCAAGAGGGCCCGGGGCCCCAGGCCAAGCCCCGGCTCCAACGGCCTCCCTCGCCCTTCCTTGGGGTGGCACAGGCCCTGGCTGTTCCAGAGAGCCGTGGGCCTGGGCTGGCCCTG
>NW_025342698.1:0-625 GCF_016433145.1 Gracilinanus agilis | reverse complement strand
CATTTCCACAGAGGATTCATTCCCCATTATGTCATCTCCGAAGCCCCGCCCCTTCCTGTGGTATCATCCCCACATATCCCCCTTCCTGTGACATCATTTCCACAGAGGATTCATTCCCATGACATCTCCAAAGCCCCGCCCCTTCCTGTGACATCATTTTCACAAAGGATTCATTCCCATGATGTCATCCCAAAGCACCACCCCTTCCTGTGACATCATTTCCACAAAGTATTCATCCCCATGATGTCATCTCCAAAGCCACGCCCCTTCCTGTGACATCATCCCCACATGTCCCCCTTCCTGTGACATCATTTCCACAGAGGATTCATTCCCCATTATGTCATCTCTGAAGCCCCACCCCTTCCTGTGACATCATTCCCACAGAGGATTCATCCCCATGATATCATCTCTGAAGCCCCACCCCTTCCTGTGATATCATTCCCACATATCCCCCTTCCTATGACATCATTTCCACAGAGGATTCATTCCCCATTATGTCATCTCCGAAGCCCCGTCCCTTCCTGTGACATCATTCCCCACATGTCCCCCTTCCTGTGACATTTCCACAGAGGATTCATTCCCCATGATGTCATCTCTGAAGCCCCGCCCCTTCCTGTGGTATCAT
>NW_025342697.1:0-1194 GCF_016433145.1 Gracilinanus agilis | reverse complement strand
ATATTAGTATACATACATGTTTATATACACACATATGTATATTGTGTAAAATTATACACACATTTATAGTAGCCACTTAATAAAAATTTGTTGCTTGAAGAATTCACCAATAATGAAATATAAAAAGGCCTATATACAAACTGATGACCCTTCCCCTTTCCTTTTACTTTAGGGAAAAATAATAATATTTTAAAACAATTCTGAGTTGGTCTCAACTGCATTTCCAATTTATAATTTTAAGTGATAATATTTTTCTCTTAGATTAAAAACAAAGGTATTCAAAGTCTTTGGTTATATATAGATAAAATGTATATGTACTTAATTTTTTTTATGTCTACCCAAAAATGGAATCCATTTCAAATGTACTAAAATGGTTGGGTTCAAAAATGACATTTTACATATATAGAAAATTAAACAATGGTACAAGGTAATGATCGCATCCTGGAAGATCATTAATGATGAAATTGAAAACCTGTTGTATTTAATGGTAAAAAATTATTCTCAGGGAGAAGCAATAATAATAACACTGGATTAGGTTACCCTTTCGGAAACATCAAATTCTAGTATTTAAATAATTCTGATTCTCATGATACATAAATGAAAAAGGACACAGACATAGAATAATGCTATGCTCCTTACCAGGTTTATTATTCTCTATAAAAGACCATAGATTAGTGACTCATTAAAAAAAAAAAAGAAAACAAGGGGATATTTAAATATGGGGAAACCAAATGGAAGAAAATGTTCCCCAGTTGTTATCTATGTCTACTTAGAATTAGGGAATTTTATGCTTCCAAAAGAAGTGGTTTCTAAAGCATTTAATATATACTCTAGCAAAACCTGAAATATATTTTTACGGAGTAGTGGAAAGAAGCTGTTTGGAACCAGAGGACACAAATACTTATACATTCTGTTTTATATTTTCTACAGAACTGAAAAGTGTGCTGCCAAAGCCTTCATTCAAATCAATGCTTAAAATGTTGAACAAAACAGATCAAGCCCAAATCTCTGGCTTGGTCCACTGCAAATCACTATCAAAGTTTATATCAAACCATTAATGATTCTGACATCTATTAGTTATAGGATCAGGGGAAAGTCACATCACTACGGTAACCACAGAAATCCCTCAAAAACAAAAGTTATTTACAAATTTCTTCTCTGTACATTGGAAATGAAAAAATAAGTTAAATCTGC
>NW_025342696.1:0-1321 GCF_016433145.1 Gracilinanus agilis | reverse complement strand
ATTTCAATATATGCTAGCATATGTTTATAAAACTTTTTTCATTTTTTTAATAACAGATATTTTAAAAATTAGTTTTCTTCCCACTAATCTCTCTTCCATTTGAACAAATTAGAAAAAGAGGAAACAAACAAAAAATAGCTAAAAAACCAAAAAAGCCCAAATATTTAAAATCATATCTATATAGTTTAATAAAACAAATTCCCACATTAGTTACTCCCCAAAATATGTCTCTTTCTGCTATTTTAAAGTAATCTATCAGTTCCCTGACAGAAAGTGAGTGGTATATTTCACCTTTGTCATTTTAGATTAATGGCTTATCATTGTACTGATAAAAATTATGTACTATTTCAAAATGCTTATTTTGATAATGTTATCAATGTATACACTTTTCCTTTATTTCTGATTCTTCACTCTTCACAAATTCCCCAAATTTTACACAATACCTTCTATAATTTTTCATTTAATAATTTCCCATTGCACAAAATAGTCCATTGCATTCATATATCACAATTTCTTTAGTCACAATCCAAAAGAAAGACATTTCAGTTTCCAATCTTGGGTACCGTGAAAAAAGCTGTTTTTTAAAAATATATAGATATGTTTGAAAATATAAATCATTTTCTTCTTTCTTTGATTTATTGGTATATAGATATATTATTAGTATAACTAGATCAAAGGGTATGTGCAGCTTGGTAACTTTCTGAGCAAAAATCCTACACCAATTAACAATTTCATGAATAGTTTGTATTTTCCCCCAATCCCTCCAACACTCATCATTTTCCTTTTATCATATTTGCCAGTCTGATAGGTATGAAACTAAATTAGAAAGTTTTTATGATTTGCATGCCTCCAATAAATAGTGCTTAAGATAATTTTTTTCTCATGATTTTAGATAGCTTGATTTTCTTCCTTTGATAATTGCCTGTTTGAACTCTGAGGTACCAGCACACATTCATCAGAAATGGCAAATGCTGGAGGGAATGTGGGAAAATTGGTACACTAATGAAACATTGGTGGAGTTGTGAACCTTGTCCAATCATTCTGAAGAATAATTTGAATCTATGTCAAAAGGGCTTTAAAACTGGACATATCCTTTGATCAAGAAATATTAGTACTAGTTCAGTATCTCAAAAAGGACAAAGAAAAAGAAAAAGGAGTTTTTCATAAAAAAATTATACCAGCACTTTTATAGTGGTAAATAATTGGAAATCAAAGACATGATCATCAATTATGAATGGATGACTGAACAAGTTGTGGTATAAAATTTTGATGGGATATTATTATGCTACAAGAAATGATGAGTAGGATGGACTGATGCAAA
>NW_025342695.1:0-1004 GCF_016433145.1 Gracilinanus agilis | reverse complement strand
CATGAATTCTCCTATTCTTTCCATATTATATTTCATACACACACGCGTACGCACACATACACACTCACTCACGAATATTTTCCTCTTGGGGAAGGAAATTACCCCAAGGAAAATTGACATTTTTCTAAGTCAATTTCTGAGAAGCAACTGAATTCAGTAATCATTGAGCACCTCCCATTCCACTTCTGACCAAGTAAAATATCCCTATCAATGGCTTAAAAGCAACTAATCCTTTCATCCCTCCCTTAGCAGAAATGCTCCAGAAAGTTTTCCTCTTTGAGCTTATAGAAATCTCCTCCTCCTCACTCCTCCAACTAGATTTCCTGTCTCATGAATTTTAGGAGAAAGAATTACAAAAAAGACTCAACATAAAAAGGATCATTTTTCAATTTTCTATTTGATAGTTCATATGGTTTATTCATTCTAAAATCTGATTTTTAGATCTATCTTTAGAGTGAAATTTAAACATAAAGAGTTTTGTACCAGTGCAAGGGGCATTCCACTTGACAGTTACTATAATTATTGATATATTTTATTCTTGAAAGTAGGAAGATCAGCAGGGTAAATATGTAAATGTTCAGTATTATCAATAGTATATTGAGACACTGTTGATTAAATTCAAAGTAACAAACTATATAGGAACATATGATCTGTGACGGTTAATTTAAGTTGAATATATAGTTATATTTGATGCCTCGCCACTGAACAATATTCTATTGATCTGAATCACAAAAAAATAATTATATTGTGTATTTCAAGCTGGCCTGGTCAGTAACAAAAAAGAAAGACCTCACCTATATCTCAAAACAGCAGCTGTTTTTTTGTTTGAGCAAAAAACTAGAAACAAAGAAATAAATACTGCCATTTTCTACATTACACCATTGATTGCCAAATTTATGAACAAATTATGGTGCACAAATGAAATGGAATATGAAAGTGATACAGATCAGTGATACTTAAATCAAATAGAAATGAGAGCTACTAATTCAAACTTAAACTTAGTT
>NW_025342694.1:0-1556 GCF_016433145.1 Gracilinanus agilis | reverse complement strand
GGGGGGGGGGGGGGGGCGAAGGGGAAAGGAGGAGCATGAATCATGTAACCATGTTAAAAATGAATATTAATAAATATTTGAAAAAAAATCCTCCAACAAAACTAGCTGGTTCTTCCCTATACAGTTATGATTACTTCTCAATAAGTTTAGTGATAATTCCCTTTAATAAAATTTCCAAATTAGCTTTACATCTCCCCTAGTATCTTCCTGGGGTACTTTCCTTTGTTGCTCAGCAAATATGTACCCAAGGAAAATAAACTAATGTTAATAGCACAACTACAGTTAATAGTGATTGGTAATTAAAGCCTAATTAGGAAGATATAGCTATGAAAAACTCTACAATCTTGTAGATGGAGAGCTAGGCCTCATGTCATATTCAAGTTTTAACTAATATTTGCTACCTGAGTGACAATAGACAAGTCTTAACTTCTCTAAGCCTCAGGTAAATCCTTAAGAGTGTTCTGCTGAGTTAGTGAAAGGTGTTCCTACACCACCAAAATCAGCAATCCTTGACATATGTAGGTGCATAAGTGTACACATAAATAAATAGAGAGAGAGGAAAATATTTGGCACAGTGGATAAAGTGCCAAGTCTAGAGTTGGGAGGAACTTGGTTCCAAATCTGACTACAGACAATGCCTAGTTATTTTTTTAAAACCCTCACCTTCTGTTTTAAAATAAATACTGTGTATTGGTTCTAAGACAGATGAACGGTAAGAGCTAGGCAATGGGGGTTTAACTGACTTTCCCAGGGTTACACAGCTGGGAAGTGTCTGAGATCAGATTTGAACCCAGAACCTCCCATCTCTAGGCCTGGCTCTGATTCCACTGAGCTACCCAGCTGCCTGCAGAAACTGCCTAGCTATGTGACTCTGGGTAAGTCACTTAACCCCAAATGCCTAACCTTATCCTTCTGTCTTAGAATTATTACTAAGACTGAAAGGGTTTAGTGTGTGTATACATGCGTGTGCTAGGACAGATGTGTATGATTGTGAGTATATGTTCCTACATATATTAAAAGTGGAATCACATTGTCAAATGCAATATAACAAGGCAGTTTATTGAATTAGTTCCTTTCCCCCACCCTAGTCATTTTTCCATTCCATTACCACAAATAACTAAGGACAGATGATAGATGTATTGCTTACAACTATCTTACAGTGCAATTTATAAAATATTATCCTAAGGTATTAAAAAGAAGAGAAACTTCTATAGCAGGATATAGAAACCAATATCAAATACAATAGTTCAGCAGTGTTAGAATGAATATCATACCTGCCAAGTACTGAACTAGTGTGATATAATAGAAAGACAGTGTCAGGGGGTTCAGGTTCAAATACTGGTTTTCCTAGAAATAACTTGCATGACCTTGAGCAAGTACTTGCTTAATTTTCTTGGTTTTGGTTGCTTCACATTTAGTTTTAATTGCTTTAATTCGTTTTTAGTTGCTTCAGGAAATCATTTAATGAGAGAATAAGGCTTGGATGATCTCAAAATTCCTTTTATTCTTTTAATTCTATAAACCTCCACCTCTGTTACCCTTTCCCCTCATGACAA
>NW_025342693.1:0-6074 GCF_016433145.1 Gracilinanus agilis | reverse complement strand
GAAATGAACTTCCTAGGACAGTGATGGACAAACTTTTTAAAGATGGGACCAAAGGAAAGGAAATGCTCATTTGTCAGTCTGTTGCTAAAGCAACTCTTTTGAGGTTTCATTGTATTGTATCCTACTCATTGTATTTATCAGATTAGGAATAATGTCACGTGGGCCAGATAGCCATTTCAGGGGTCTGTATCTGGCCCCATAGATTGCCCATCACTGTCCTAGGGTGATCAAGGAAATGAATGATAGGGAAGTCCAGTTACTGAAATACATAAAAAGTTCAAGGATCCCCTGTTCACACTCCCTCCTCAAAGTGAGCAGAAGAAGTAACAGACAAGTGTTGAACAGGCAGTCTAAACTTATTCCTGGAATGTGTGGGGAAAGCTTAGGGTCAAAGATGACAAACTCCTCTCCATGGAGGACAGGATGGGGTTAAGTCACTATTCTTTCCCTTGGTCTCTCATTGGCCACTTCTGCATCTGAAGTGGAAAGAAGTTTCATCAGTCATTCAAATCCCAAGACTAGGACCAATTTCCTCCTGAGAAAACTAAGACTCCAGTGCCCCCTCTCATCCCCATGACTGTGTCCAATTTCTGATCCTATAACTTACATAGGGTTTCCTCTCTGGGGTCCTCAAGATGATGAGAGGGGGAGACTGTCTGGGGAAGACAAGGGCAGCAGAAGCACCTGTAGGAAGACAGGGAGGAAAAGGACAGGAGGATGCAGGTTACTCTGGGAGTTTCTTTGAACATCTTCTCCTAACCAGGCACCCTATTCAGTAGAGAGGGTACAGGATTTCATCAGAAGGAAGAATGAGGAGTATTGAAATAGGAACTGAGTCTCCTTACCTCCTAGGGCTGTCTCCCAGAAAGGCTCCTGGAGAGAGACATGGCAAGGAAAACAGTATCAGGAATGTTCCCAAAGGAGGCAGTTGAGTCCTAAGACCTCATTCATCTCTTTATTCCATCAGACTCTTGAGTTTTCAGTCTTCTTCCCCACACTTACCCATAGGGCTGGATGAATAGCAGAGGAATGTCAACAGAGGAACACAGAGGAAGAGGATGGAGACAAAACTGAGGGTGATGATGTTGCTTCTGAGCACTAAAGCTGGGGCTGGGGAGAGAGGAGTCCTCATGAATCATTGCCCTGAGGGGATCCTCACCTTGACCCTGAAATTGTCCCTTTATTTTCTCCTATCTCTCTTCAGCAACCCCATATCATCGCCAGCATCTAACATTTTGGCAAAAGCACACATGCATTGGAATTAAGGTTAGAAACTCCAAAACCAGGATGGAGAAATGTGGGTCATGCGGAGTTATGAATGAAATCTTCCATTCTGGCCCACATCCTTGTCCTACTGCCCATAGGATCAAGGGGCAATATCAATGTCTTTGTGGCCTATTTTCCTCCATCTCTGGGTGAGAGGAAAGGTCACAGTTTCTTTTATCTATAGGGGTTGAAGGACAGAGTGGTTGTTGTCATCCTCTAGTAGGTCCTGCATTTTTCTTTCTCTCACCTCTCACAATTAGCTCCAGAGGGTCACTGTGCTGTGTCCATTGACTGCCTTTGGTGCTGGGCTGGTAGCTGCATGTGTAAATGCCAGAGTGCTTGGGGGTCACATGAATCAAGAGGAATTGGGCTCCATTTTGAATGATATCTGTGCCTTGAAGGATTTTGTCATCTCCCTCCTTGTACAGAAGAAACCCAGTACTCCAAGAGGGGCCATGACACTGGAGGGTCACGTTGGTTCCTGAGGCCACCTCTGGGCTAGGCTGGACTGAGAGGGAAGCCTTGGGGAAGGAATCTAGAATGCAAGAATAGGTCAGAGATCCTCAAAGTCCCTTCCACAAAAGGGTAGAGGGCACATGAGGCACATGGGCTCAAGTATTCCCTGCCCATTGTCTTCTATTCCCATTGGCTCTTGGATCATTCTTTGCCCAAAGTCTCTTAATTTCCCAGAGAGTGAGGGATGCAAACCTGAGATGTATACTGGGAAACCACTATGGTTGTTCCTTCTCCAGTCCTCCTCCCTGCATCTTGGAGTAGAACTTGGCCAGTCATTCTCCCCAGGCCCTTCACATACACGGATAGACCAAATAATCTCTATCTCACGAGAATCAAAAGAGACTCAGGAAATATGCCCTTCTTGGGCTCCCTCTCATTAGGGACTCTCAATCTTCTGTTCTATGGCCTCTAGACCTTGACACATCCCAGCTGTCACTTGGATCTCCAGGACCTCACTGGGCTCAGATACCTGTCATGGAACTCTCCTCTCATGGTAGATGCAGCTCTAGTTACCAGCATCCTGAGCTCTCACAGAGAGTTGAGTAAAACCAGCTGAGGTACCAGCTGGACTCTGACTCTCTAAGGGCTGAAGAATCCATACTTAAGAGTATTAATATCACCCCAGAGTGAAGCTGGAGGGAGCTGCCAGAATTAGAGAGCCATATTTACCCCAGCCTCAATCCCAAAGTTCCAGAGGGCTGAAAGGAAAGGCTTAGGGAGAGATCCTGCTAAAGGAAGGACCCTCAGTTGGGAGTCAGGAGACTTGAGTCACATCTTTGCTCTTCTCCTCAGTCTTGGTGTGACCATGGCCCACTCACAGGACCTGCCTGAACCTCAATTATCCCATTGATAAATGAGGGAATTGGACTAGACCTTTCAGCCCTTAACAACTCTAAAAACCCAGGAATCTAAGGAGATTTTTCTCATTCAGGGAACCTCACCCAACTTAGGATCTCATGTATCTGAAGGCTCATTGGAGTGAGGATCATTTCCCCTCCCTCTTCATCTGGGGTGTCACAGACTGGCTCAGTGCTGAGCCTAAAACCAGGGTTCAGATCATAGTTGAAGAAGAAGGTCTGAGCCTAATTATATACTCTGTGATTCTCTGATGTGACTCTGGTCAAGTCTTTCCCTCTCCATGGTGCCATTTTACTGATTGCTAATATGGGGGTTTGTCTTCAAGAAAGTCCAAGGAATCTTTCAGATCTTAGGCATTGTGACTTTGATATTAACCCCCAACCCAGGATCAAACATTACCTTTCCAGCCAGTATTCTAGATCTGAAGGGAATCTTGTCTTCCAAGACCCTTCAGCCCTGACAGGATGTGGGGGACAGAGCTGGCAGTATGGACATAATTCCCTAAACTCTATGGGGCCTCTGTCCAGGCAGAGGCCAGAATAGTTACACTCATTGATGTTCTGGGACTCACACACAAGCCTCACCTGGAACCACCAACTCCAGGGCATCGCTCATCTTTGAGCCTCTAGTAAAGCCACTATGTTCCATATAAGTACACTTATAGCTCCCAGTATCCTCGGGGCTCACGGAAGAGAGGAAGAAACCAGTCTGGGACTCTGCTGAGAGCTGCTTTTGTAAGGGCGGCTGAGTTTTATTCTTCCACAGAGTGAATGTCCGTTTTTTAACAGAAGACACCTTGGGTCTTGAGCACCAGAGAGTGATGTTGGTTCCTGGAGCCACCACTGGGCCTGGCTGGGCCCATAGAATGGGTTTAGGGAGTAGTTCTAAGAGGAAAATAGCAGGAAAATCAAGAGGAGTTTTCACTTCTAGGTCCCCTTTCTTAACCCCTTAATGACAGGGGAACAGCAGTCTACAGTCTGTTCTTTTTTGTCTTGAGACAGTTCTGACCTTGGAACACCACCACCCTCTCCTGGGGCCCCAATGAAGTCCATGTGGAACATGAGGAGATCCAAAGGTCTCTTTCACTCTCTTCCAGATATATCCCTTGAGGATTCCCAAGATTTTATGCTGTCCCTAAAGCTCTGTGGGACACTGTGAGGAGGAGGGGTAGACTTGGGTACTTGGAAAGGTTTCCATCTCAAGTCTCCAAGCACAGTCAGTTCTAGGGCCCTCCTGGGATGGGACTTGCTATGGGACATTCTCTTGCTGTAGTAAGTACAGCTTCAGCTGCCAGTGTACTTGGCTGTAAGGATTTATGGGGAAGTAATGGATGAAGATGTGAAGGGCATCCCAGGCATGGAGAACTGTCTGAGCAAAGGCAGAACAATGGGGCATGATGGGTGCTTAAGCCATTTGTCCAGGCTGAAGGGAACACAGTGAGCATAGAAGGGAACTATTGGAGATGCAATTGGACATGGCTGTGCCCATTTGGGCTTTTAAAGGCAGAAAAAGAAATCTGGGTAAAGTCTGCTAAGCCAAAGGAAATCTCAGGATAGTCTGCCTTCTCTAAGAGGCTGATGGGTATCATTTGAGAGGAGTAGCTTAGCTCTCATGGCTGGGTCACCAGGAGACACTAACTTGAATGGGAAAGATCTCTGAGTTTGGAGATGGGACATTTCTGTTATCTTTATTGTCTTGACACTAAATAACCAGATGATCTACTCAAGTCACCTTTCCACCTTCCAGAACCCAGTTTCCCCATCTGTTAAAGGGAAATCATGGGGCATGTGTTCTCCTCACAGGCTTATCAAAAGAAAAGGTTTCAGGACCTTATTTAAACTCTAAAAATATATGTTTGATGGAGTTACTCTTATAGAGGCGTTGAGGATGTGGGGGTGATTGGGGGACAGAGATAACTAGTACCCTATTCTTTAGAGAAAGATCTTGGACTGATCTCAGGACTGGCATCCTTCCCACCAGGGTTAGTTTGATACAAGCATTGCCTCACCTTCCAGCACCAGGAACAGGGGTTTACTGGGCTCTGACCATGAGGTCCCCAGGCTGTAGCGGCAGCTGTAGCTTCCTTTAATAATCATTTTGTCCACATTCTTGAGCATGAACTGTGCCAGCCCCTGGAATGCCTTTCTCTCCTCTATGAGCTCTGCATCCTTCCATAGCTGGAACCTGCCACTGTGCACTTGGCTCTCACACCTGAGGGTCACATTTCCTCCATACGAGACCAAAGGACTCGGGACAGCCAATAGGGTTGGTCTGGTAAGAGTGCCTGAGAAGGAAACCAAGTTCAGATTTCCAGGAATTCCTCTGGCCCCCATGACTCTTTCAGTTCTGAATGCCCAGACCCCCTCCAGGAGTATCCCCATCCACTCACACTATGTTTTCCTCACTTATCATTGTGGGACAGGCTGTCTGGGCTGAGCATGGGCAAAGAGAGGGAGGAGCACAAAAGACTTCTGGGGACAACTTACCCATCTGTGCCCTAATCACTCCTTCCATATGCAGCCCTGTAAGAGAAGATCATGCTATGGATGACTCCTTTCCAGGCTAGGCTAATCCCATCCATCTAATTACTTTTCATCAGAATTTGGAGAAAGAGCCCTTTGATCAGACTTTTTGGTTTTGCTCTTCCTAAAAAGGTTCTGGCTCCTGCTAGGGTCTCTCTGTGTCCTTGAGTCAGCCCCTTCATCACAATGTCCCTCCGTCCCCAAGCTTGACCCTGGAAACTCACCAATGGCGTATAGCAATGTGACTGTTGGGCTCATGGTGGGTCTTCAGCTGTGTCCTGAACTGCCCAGGCTCAAGTGTGTAGAAGGCAAAAGATAGCAGGATGAGAGACTGGCCCAGGATGTGGTGGGAAGCCCAGATGCCTTACACCCCCTAAGCCCAGGACCCACAATTTCCGCTCTGATACTAATGAAATAAAGACCATGGTCCTTCAAGGCTTAGCTTTGAGGGGTTACTGTGTCTTAAGGTGAGTTTATCCTGGCAAGGACAAGAAGTTCTGGTACATATCAAGTATTGAAGGCCACCTAACTGGACCAAGGGGGCCCCTAAGTGCTTGAACATGCCTGGAAAGTACCAAGATCCAACGCCATAAAAAGCCTTACTTGGAATGAATCAATATTGTGCAGAAAGGCCTGATGCCATGTCCTTAGAAGACTAAGTTTCAGACCCCAGACTCAGCTGGTTTATGAGCATGTGTTCCATGTGTGGTATGATTTCTGGGTCAGTCCCCTCCTCATCTCTCTTGGAGTCAACAGCAATAAGAACCACTACAACAGTAATGACTTGTACTTGTGTAGCATGTTCAGTTTATCAAAATAATTTAGTGATATAATCTCAGTTAACTGTCACAACAACATGGCCGAGAGGCACTATGTTATCCCACTTTAGAGATGAGAAATCTGATGTAGAGG
>NW_025342692.1:0-1286 GCF_016433145.1 Gracilinanus agilis | reverse complement strand
CTGTTTACTCCCTGGAAATCAGTGATCTATATATCAAGACTTGATTTGTTGTTCTGTTGATTGTCTAGTCTTAAGAAACTGATAGAGAAAATGTTAATAATGGAGATTAAACTTAGAAATGTCTTGGACATGAAAAGTCAGTTGTTAAACTGTTGGTTTGTTTCTGGAACACCCATGGATGAAGGCAATTAGACAATATCAGGAAGGCACCTCAGAGGCGATCTTGTGTAACCTATACTTTACAAGAATTCCCTTTGCAATATATTAGACAAATAGTCTTTGCTTGAAGAATTCATTTGCAGGGGTTCAGACTATTTTCTGAGGCAGTCTATTCTAATTTTGGATACATCTAATTCTTCCATTAATTCTCAATGGAACTAGTCTCAAGACTGCCCTGGTTGTCCTCTTCTGTTCACTGAACACAATATTCCAGTTATAGTCTGACCAAAGAAGATTAAGCAAGACTATTACATCTCTTCTTATTGATGATAGCTATGCTTACTCTAGATGCAGACATATTTTATTAGCTTGTAAAAAAATGTTATACTATCCTGTTGATTCATATGGAACTGGCTAAATATCCAATAAAACCCTTAGATCTTTATCATAAAATTTGCCATTTGCCACACCTCTTTTAATTTATATTTGTGAAGTTTATTTTTTGAACCCAAAATGTCAAGACTTGACATTTATCTGTAATGAATTTCACCTTATTAGCCTCACCCCAATAGCTTTTTGGATCCTGGAACTATCATCTGCTCCAAAACCTGTAACTGTCCCATTTATTAGCCTTCACCTTCTTTATCTCATCCAAAAGGATATTGCAAGGGACTTCCTCAAATGATTTAGTGAAGTTTAGGTAAATTACAATCTATATTAAACATTCCGTTGATCTGACAGCCTAGCAAATTTTTTCAAAAATGGAAGTGAATTTTACATGACATAAGCTATTCTTTTTTTTTAAAACTCTTGCCTTCTGTCTTAGTATCAGCTCTAAGAAAGAAAAGTGGCAAAGGCTAGGCAATCAGGGTTAAGTGACCTGTATAAGGTCACATACTTAGGAAGAATCTGACGTCAGATTTGAATGCAGCTCCTCTTGATTCCAGGCCTATGCTAGCTAACTGCTCCTATGTGACCAATGTGACCTATTTTTTTTCAGTCATATCCCCTTTTCATTTTTTTTTCTTTTTTTTCCAAACATTTATTAATATTCATTTTTAACACGGTTACATGATTCATGCTCCTCCTTTCCCCTTCAGCCCCCGCACTCCCCCCACCCATGGCCA
>NW_025342691.1:0-2060 GCF_016433145.1 Gracilinanus agilis | reverse complement strand
GGTAGCACAGCCCACAGGAGGTTATGCCAAATTCTATGGTAAGGCAAAAGCAAGGCCCTCACCCAACATCTACTGTTCCATGTTCTAAACCTTGATCCAAGCCAATGTCCAGACTCTAAGTACCCACCTAAGCCAACAGCAACATATACACTGTAAAGTTCCAAGTCCCAGCCCCATGATGGAGTAAGGTCCAGAATTCCGGCACAAAGTCATCACACTTGATCTGTATAAGGCCAGAGCAAGGTTGGGAACACCAGCCCAAACTTGAAAATGAAGACTTGAACTCCAGTATGAGGCAGTGAGCAGTGAATGTCTGGTCTGTGTAAGACCAGGGAGAGATTCTGAGCCATAGCAGTGATGGGTGAACTATAGCCCATGGGCCAGATGAGACCCCCTGAAATGTTCTATCTGGCCACACAACATTATTCCTAATCTGACGAGTACAATGAGTAGGATACAATACAATGAAATTTCATAAGAATTGCCTTAGAAACAGACTGACAGATGAGCATTTCTTCTCCTCTGACCCCCTCTTTAAAAAGTTTGCCCATTAGTGGTCTATAGCACCCTGCCCTCTGGAAATCCAATCCAAAGCCCAGAGCTAGCCCCTCAAGTACAAGGCAAAGTTAGCCCCTGGGAAAGGCAGACCACAGTGTGCCTTAACTAATAAAGCCCAGAGTGAGGTCAAAAGACCCTGCCTAAGCTAGAGACTAGAACTTGAGCCCCAGCACAGGGAAGCTCCCAGTGCTCTGAGCTCTTCAAGCCTTCAGCAGTCTTAGGGAGTGATTGAATCAGCAGTTGGAGGTGCCTTTTTTCAGAGGTCCCAGCCAAGAGGTCATCATGCCACCTTGAAAGTACAGAAAGGTACATAAATTCAGAAACAGATATCCTCAAAGAAAAACTGAACCATGGACAAGTAGGGATAAAAGAAAATTGGGATAAACTATAAGAGAAAGTAAAATGAATAGGGCTTTCCAAAAGGACTTGTTTTTTCATGGAGTGAAAAGATAGAATTTGATGTCACTGGAGGCAACTGTACCTGCAACAATATGACAGTCCTAAATTTTGTAGGGCTTTATTCTTTAAAATATCTGCTTTTCTTTGCTGTGAGCACACATAGTTGCAAGGATAACATCTGATTTTTAATCTCTTTATTACCCCGAGAACACAATATGCTACTTGGCACAAATGAAGTGCTTAATGGTTATTTCTTTTTTTTTTAAATTTAAACATTTATTTATATTCATTTTTAACATGGTTACATGATTCATGCTCCTACTTTCCCCTTGACCCCCCACATTCCCCCCACCCATGGCCGATGCACATTTCCACTGGTTTTGTCATGTGTCCTTGATCAAGACCTATTTCCAAATTGTTGGTAGTTGCATTGGTGTGGTAGTTTCGAGTCCACATCGTCAATCATGTCCATCCCGACCCATACGTTCAAGCAGTTGTTTTTCTTATATGTTTCCTCTCCTGTAGTCCTTCCTCTGAATGTGGGTAGCGTCTTTACCATAAATCCCTCAGAATTGTCCTGGGTCATTGTATTGCTGCTGGTACAGAGGTCCATTACATTCTATTTTACCACAGTATATCAGTCTCTGTGTACAATGTTCTTCTGGCTCTGCTCCTTTCGCTCTGCATCAATTCCTGGAGGTCTCTCCAGTTCTCCTGGAACTCCTCCAGTTTATTATTCCTTTTAGAACAATAGTATTCCATCACCAGCATATACCACAGTTTGTTCAGCCATTCCCCAATTGAAGGACATACCCTCCTTTTCCAGTTTTTTGCCACCATAAAAAGCGCAGCTATAAATGTTTTTGAACAAGTCTGTCTATCTATGATCTCTTTGGGGTACAAACCCAGCAATGGTATGGCAGGATAAAAGGGCAGGCATTCTTTTATAGCCCTTTGAGCATGATTCCAAATTGCCAGCCAGAATGGTTGGATCAGCTCACAACTCCACCAGCAATGCATCAATGTCCCAATTTTGCCACATCCCCTCCAACATTCATTACTCTCCCCTTCTTTCATTTTAGCCAATCTGCTAGCTGTGAGGT
>NW_025342690.1:0-1647 GCF_016433145.1 Gracilinanus agilis | reverse complement strand
GATATTATTGGGCAAGTCACATCATTAAATGCTCATGTTGGAGGGGGAAAAGAGGAGACATAGTTGGGTGGGTGATATGGAAGATGCCAAGTTTGGACTCAGAGAATAAATCTGGGACAAATCTGGATTCATATCCCAGCTTTCCTACATGTTGGACATGTGATATAATTATATGAAGTAATTTAGAAAAAAAGTCGAAGTTCTGCTTAGAATCAATACTCTATATTGCTTGTAAGACAAAAGAGTGGTAAGAGCTAGGCAATTGGCATCAAGAGACTTGCCCAGGGTCACACAGCTAGAAAGTATCTGAATTTATATAATATTATCGTGATCAAGTTAGTTAACTCCTTTGGGACTCATTTTTTTATCTATAAAAAGAGGAAGTTTGACTAGATGGCTTCAGAAAATCTTTCCTTTCCTTTCAAAGTTTCTTATGTAACAAATCTCTATTCCAATGACAAAAAAGACCCTACACAAATATAATAATTAATTAATCACCTGAGGAAAAAGCAAAAATTTTTGTACCTAGAAATTTTTTTTTATTTTTTTATTAGACATGTATTAATATTTGTTTTTAACCTGTTTACATACTTTATGCTCCTACTTTCCCCTTCACCCCCCGCTCTCCTCCCACCCATGGCCAACGCACATTTCCACTGGTGGTAACATGTGTCCTTGTTCAGGGTCTATTTCCCATTCATGTCTGCCTCAGCCCATGCATTCAAGCAATTGTTTATCTTATATGTTTCCTCTCCTGCAGTCCTTCCTCTGAATGTGGGTAGCATCTTTACCATAAATCCCTCAGAGCTGTCTTGTGTCATTGCAGTGCTGCTGGTATAGGAGCCCATTACATTTGATTTTACCACAGTATATCAGTCTCTGTGTACAATGATCTTCTGGCTCTGCTCCTTTCACTCTGCATCACTTCCTGGAGGTCTCTCCAATTTGCATGGAATTCCTCCAGTTTATTATTGCTTTTAGCACAGTAGTATTCCATCACCCGCATATACCACAATTTGTTCAGCCATTCCCCAATTGAAGGACATCCCCTCATTTTCCAGTTTTTTGCCACTACAAAAAGCACAGCTATAAATATTTTCGTACAAGTCTGTTTATCTATGATCTCTTTGGGGTATAAACCCAGCAATGGTATGGCTGGATCAAAGAGCAGGCAGTCTTTTATAGCCCTTTGGGCATAGTTCCAAATTGCCAGCCAGAATGGCCAGATCATTTCACAACTCCACCAGCAATGCATCAATGTCCCAATTTTGCCACATCCCCTCCAGCATTCATTACTCTCCCCTTCTTTCATTTTAGCCAATCTGCTAGGTGTGAGGTGATACCTCAGAGTTGTTTTGATTTGCATTTCTCTAATTATTAGAGATTTAGAAAACTTTCTCATGTCCTTATTGATACTTTTGATTTCTTTACCTGAAAATTGCCTATTCATGTCCCTTGCCCATTTATCAATTGGGGAATGGCTTGATTTTTTATACAATTGCTTTAACTCCTTGTATATTTGAGTAATTAGACCCCTGTCAGAGGTTTTCATTATAAGGATTTGTTCCCAATTTGTTGTTTCCCTTCTGATTTTGACTACATTGTTTTTATTTGTACAAAAACTTTTTAGTTTAATATAATCAAAAC
>NW_025342689.1:0-2001 GCF_016433145.1 Gracilinanus agilis | reverse complement strand
TTTGCATTCACCCATCCCTTTTTCCCCACATATGCTAATCTTAAAAAGTCCAGTTTGCATGGTAAAGAAGAAAAAGGAACTCTTCTGTTTGATCCCTCCTAAGAAGAGAGTTTTGTGGTTGCATCTTGGCCAAAAAGTACAAGGGATGCGAGATAGATAGACTTATGAAGCACCTTACAAAAGGCTTAGAATACTTAACTATTAGCAAAACTAGCTGAGTGTTCCTCAAACACTGGTCTTGTTATTAACAAGAAAGGTAGACTATAAATATAGTGATGTAAGGCATAGGTGTTTTTTTTAACTTTATCTTGGATGAAAATATAAGAGCTAATAGCTCCTTGCTTGGGGCTTGTTCATGGTTGTAGAGAGTGGTAGAATGTGATGAAATGTGATGAAAATGTGATGAAAAATAAAGGCTTTACTAAATAACATAGCACCTCAAAATAAAGATTGCTCATATCTCCAAGGTGCCAAAGAAGTATTGTATAAGTTTGAATAGAGTGTCCTATAAGCCCTTGGCCAAGATGTCTAATTGAGTCTCACCCATTGATTCAACAGGAATTATCTAGAAGCTTTGGTTTGGATTATGGTTTGCACGTATCAAGGATTTGTCAAAAAATTGGCCACCAGAAGCTCTGCTTGGGTTCAACGAACATCATACATCTGCCAGGAGAAGCTCATTACCTGAAATCTTATCATATTGGCTATGAGTTCTGCTTTGACAGTCAACACTTCTTCAACCCCCCTCAGTTGCCTTTCCCTTTTGATTGAAGGGTGGATCAATGAATTTCTCACAAAGTCCCCCTTTATAGGAGACTTAGACTTTTCAACCAACCTTTTTCACCATCAACTACTCTACTTGATTTTGAATTCAAGAACAATCATGTCCCCATAATACAGGTACCCTCCTACCAGGTGAGCTCTTTTTTGTATCATCTTCCTTTATTAAAATGTAAGCTTCTTTAGGGCAGAAACTGCTTTCTTTTTCTTATTTGTATCCTTAGTGCTTAAATAAAGTATCTAACATAGTTGGTGCCTAATAAAAGTTTATTGCAAGACTAAGCATCAGGAACCCCATGCCCTGGAGTAGAAATGATTTTCCTTTTATAGGACAGGGATAACTGGAATTACTCTTATAGTTGGATAACTTCTTATACCAAAGCAAAAACTTTCCAAAAAGGGGGTTCCGGGTTAAGATGGCGGCAGAGTAAAAAGCAGCTTTTAACCTCTCCTGACCAAAACACACAAGACTCCTCAAGGGGACATAAAAACAAGTCCAGACAAACGGAGGAACCCCACAACAGGGCACAGCGTGGAAGGTACGTGGAATCGGGGCATTTCCATGCTATAAAGGGGTGAAACAGCTCTCACTAAATCGCAGGCTGAGCAACCACCCCACCCCCACCCCTACCACACACACCACCTATAGCGCCGAAGCCAGTTAAAAAGAAATAAAGCAAGTTTGGGGCACCCATCGAGTCATTGGTAGCTCCAGGGCCTGTTCCTGAGAGCAGCAAGATTTGGGACCCCAAAAAGCCAAAGAACGCACGCAAACTCTGAGTGCGGGAGCGGTGGAGGCGTGGGAGGAGGCAGACACAGCCATGAGCTAAAGCTCTAAAACCCTGAGTGGGGAACCAGTGCAGACGGGTATACGACTGTGGAAGCAGCGCCCTGAGACTTGTAAAGGAACGTCCGGCAGAGGATCAAGCAAGGGGGTGCACCAGGGGGCTTGACCTTGGAAAAAACCAGAACTCAGACCTCAGGAGCCAAAAGACCGCGGACAGACCCTGAGCTCGAGGATAAACCTGAGAAGCTGCTGGGCTAATGATGGCTACCCAGACTCAGGAAGTTCAGAAGAGAAAGATAAACAACAAGAAAAAGAAGTCTTTAACACTCCACAACTTTTACACAGAGAAAATCCAGACAAGCGAGCAAACAGAGGAGGAGAACAAACAAGCATCCGGACCCTCCTCAAATAAGGAAAACTCCTCACAAGCTATG
>NW_025342688.1:0-2195 GCF_016433145.1 Gracilinanus agilis | reverse complement strand
TCTTAGTGTTAGATTTAATAGATCCTATTTTATTTCTACCTTTTATCTTGTCCTTGTCCTTTCTCTTAATTATAAATAAATATTGTTGGATTAAACTGTGCCCAGCAAGTTTATCAATCACCTTCCACTAGAGCTCCCTGACAGCATTAGCCTATCAATATCAATTGACCATAAAGATCAATATGTCAACAAGTTCAAATTTATACATAACAAAGATAGATCTGATTCCATCTGTCCCACCCATTCTTCCCATCAGTATTGTCACCTGTGAACCAACCAGTTCTATCTAATTTTTACACTTAAATTTTTTTCAATTGCATGTAGAAACACTTTTTACAATTTTCCTGACTTTTTAAAGATTCATATTCTCTTCCTTCTTTCCTCTTCCTCTTCCTTGAGACATTATACCAATTTATCTCTGATACATTATACCAATACTTACATGCAATACCTATTTCCATATTCCCCACTACATGACAGAAGTCACACATCACAAATACACAAAAAACATCTCACTAAAGGAAATAAAGTGAAAAATGATGTGCTGTGATCTATAACCAACAGTTCCTTCTTTGGCTGTGGATGGCATTTTTTTTATTCTGAATCAATTGGGGGTATTTAGGGACATTATTTTGCTGATTGTCCTTCACGGTCAATAATCATGTAATATTTCTGTTACTGTATATACTTTTCTCTTGGCATGTTCCATTAGTTTACAGAAGTCTTTCCAGTTTTTCCTGAAGTCATCCTGTTTATCATTTCTTATGACATGTTAGTATTCAATTATAACTATATACCAGAGCGTATTCAACCATTCCCCAATTGATGGACACCCCCTCAATTTTCAAATCTTTGCCAATATGAAGAGAGCCACTAACATTTTTGTGTAAGTAGGCACTTTCCCCTTATCTGTGATTTCTTTGAGATACAGACCCCAGTAGTAGTATTGCTTGATCAAAAGTTATGTTTCTTTTTTTGGCCCTTCTGGTGTGGTTCTCTATTGCTCTCCAGAATGGTTCTCTCAGTTCCACCAACAATGAACTAGTGTCCCAATTTTCCCACATCCACTCCAACATTTTTCATTTTACTTTTTGGATATATTAGCTAAGCTGATAGGTGTAAGTCGATATCTTAAGTTGGTTTCATTTACATTTCTCTAATCCGTAAATTGACAGTATCAAAGATGTTTCTTGGCCTTATGATAAAGGTATGCTGAATGAAAAAAAATAACCACAGATAGCATAAGACATCTGTAATAATTAAATTAGGAGTTTCAACAAAATAAGAGAACAGCTTATAATAATTTAAGTTTTAATGAGAATATAGTAGATTTGCAAATTAATATTATCCCTTTAAGCCAGAGAAAAGAAAACTTTTGGCAGCTTTTAACAATTAACAATTTAGTTTAATTAAAATAGAGATAGTAAAATGAATATAGTAAAGGAGAGAAAAAGAGGTAGAAAAAGAAAATTTCCTAATATCTATACTAGTTATCCCATAACTACCTATAATTAATACCTCATATCTATAGCTACCTATATCTGCCTATAACTAACAACCACCCCATGAAGTTCCAACCCAATCCAGCCCAATCAGTGTGTAATCCAACCCCTATTAGGTCTGTCAGTGAAGACCAGCCACCTCCTAACCCTGAAAAGTTCAAAAAGCCCTCTAAAGGCTAAAGCCAAAAGCCCTCTCAGTAAGCTCAGGCCCGCCTTTATATTCCAGCAACTAAATGTCAACCACCAACCCAACACACTCCAAGCATCCAACTTCCCCACAACTGCCAGCCCTAATTTAAAACCTTTTCTACCTTACTTCCTTTTTCTATAGTTTCTATTTCCTGTCACTGTAGGCTGGTTAATCCCTACATATCTCTATGGTAAGAGGACCTCCAGGTCCCCCCATTAAATTAGAAAAAAGGAATAAAGAATTCCTTTTTACACATAGAGGAATATGCCTCCTAAACCAAACCCCAAAACTACATGAACATAATTATAAAATTTTAGAATATCAAGTGAGATTCAGATAATTAGAGAAGTATTAATTATTCATAGGTGGCTAGAGCTAATACAATTAAAATGACAGTGCTACCTAAATTAATTTATTTATTCATTGCCATACTAATTAAATTTGGAAGTATATGCTAAAAGTTGCCAAGCTATTTATACCATTTCCTAAAGCAATAATACAAT
>NW_025342687.1:0-1764 GCF_016433145.1 Gracilinanus agilis | reverse complement strand
TTATAAAACAAAGTTAAATTAAAGTTAAATTATTTAATTTATTTAAATACTGTATTTTATTTAAAATTAATTTTATTTTACGCATTTAAAAATATTATTCTGAAAAGGGGCTAAAGGGTTCCAGAACACATATAGAGTATCCTTATATAAATGGTTGTCATTATCAATGTCATAGATCCAAACCTGAGGACCTAGAATGTGGAAAGAGAATATTTGTAAAAGGAACTGTGGAAAGGAAGTACGGCCAGGCTCTTGATTCTTTGGATAGGGGAAGCAAAGAAGGAAAAGAAGTAAAAGCCTTTACCAATAAGATGGTAAAGGAGGAAAAGTAAATGGTGCTCTCTAGGAAGCACATGAGGCACTTCACTTTTGAGCCAGTTTCAGGGGCTGGTAGAGATGGCTTTGGGCAGCTGGGTGGTGCAGTCGATAGAATGCTGGCCTGGAGTCAGGAAGACCAGCATTCAGATCCAGCCTTAACTACTTAGCTGTGTGACCTTTTCACTCCATTTGCCACAATTTCCTCATCTGTAAAATGATCTGGAGACAGAAATGGCAAACTACTCCATTGTCTTTGCCAAGATAATCCCAAGTGGGGTCATAGAGAATCCGTCATGACTGAGATGCCTGAACAACCACCGAGATGTCCTATTGCTAAGAAGAGAGGGGAGGCTGGAGGGAGGGCATTTAGGAATCAGACATGACTGGAAGCAGCTGAAACAACAGATGATGATTTGTAAGGCTGCAGAGGGGATGAACGGAGAGGGAGAAGGACGAAGCCTTGGGGAGTGCCAAAGACAAATGGCAGACGTGTAAATGTGGAATCAGAGAAAAGGCAATGAGGCAGCGCCAAGGATGGCAAGCTGGGCTTGTGGTCAGGAAGAACTGAGTTCAAACCCAGCCTCAGATCCGTGTTAACTGTGTGGCCCTGAGCAAGTCACTTAACCTCTAAAGGCTTCGGCTTTCTCATCTGTAAAATGGGGATCATCGTAATAAGATCATCTTCCTGCCAGAGCTTCCAGGAGGATCTAATGAGACAATAGTTGGAAAGTTCTCTTCCCTTTGTTCTCTCTGGTAAGTTAAGAGAACAGTCAAGAGCAGAGAACTGGGAACCTATCCTAGAATCAGACAACCCATCTTTGGCCAAATGAGTAAAGAACAAGGTCTAAGAAATCAAGATGGTGAGCCTGTGTTAAAGCACCGTCATCATGCCGGGGCTTGCCCTCAGCACTGGAGATGTGGAGGAAAAAACCAAAAATGGCCCTCGCCCGCTGGTGCCTCACCAGCTCACGGCGGAGGTGGCGTGTACAGAGGGTGTTCAAAATGGAGACTACGTCGGAGGAAACCACTAGCATGGAGGAGGCCCCGGGAAGGTGTCTGAGGTCCCCCATGTCGCTGCTTCTGTCCGGCACTTGGCCAGAAACGTTAATGAATGATGAGAATATGAAAGCAGGTGGCTGTGTAGGCCGGCCCTTCCCTTAGAAGCCCAAGGTCTGAAGGTCACGGTCAGGCTGAGACACTAAGAAGCTAATGTTTTAGTTTGGTGTTACTGAAAAAAGCCAGGATTAGAGATTTTCCCATAAAAAGGACAAAACAAAATTTAAAATCCATTGTCAAGAAACCAAATTTAAAGGATATGCTATTCTCCACTGAGAAAATGGGAGCCATTATTCACTTGCCTAGACCCTCATTTGGCTCCAGCTTTGGCTAAGGTCAGTTTCCAGGCAGATTTATTGATTACAACCAACCTTCTAACAAGGAATGCAT
>NW_025342686.1:0-2869 GCF_016433145.1 Gracilinanus agilis | reverse complement strand
ATATATATATATATGTAAAGCACATTGAAAATCTTTAGATTGTATATAAATAATATAGTATTAGTGGTGGTAGTAAAAATAGTAATAGTAGTAGTAAAAGGGCAGTCATTATATCCTCATTTTACAGATGAGATAACTGAGGCCTGGGAGGCAGAAGACTGACCAGCAATCTACTTTTGGTGTCGAGTCCTGAATCCAGATCCTCTGGTTCCACATCTAGGATTTATTCCATTATACAGGGTGTCTTCTCACACAACCATCATAAAAATTCCATTTCTTCATATCTCTTCTAACAAACCTTCATTTATCACTTTAGACGAGTGATTCCCAAAGTGGGCGCTACCACCCCCTGGTGGGTGCTGCAGTGATCCAGGGAGGCTGTGATGGACACACTTTTTTTGTATTACATTCTATTCTGAGTTCAACAAATAGTTTCATAATCTCCAGGGGGCTAAGTAATATTTTTTTCTGGAAAGGGAGCGGTAGGCCAAAAACGTTTGGGAACTGCTGCTTTAGACTATCATTATCTCTGTTTTCTGAATTACTCTAATATTTATAGTTTTTATATTATCCCCTCGCAATTCTAGCACTTGGGTATATAAGGTATGATTATGAAGTTGTGAAATATATTTTTTAATTTATTTTATTTAGAGAGGTGAGGGAAGAGAGATCAGAACTTTAAGTTCCCAAGCATGTGTCATTTCCTTCAAAGAATTCTCCTTGTGTAGCAACAGAAGTAGTATAACTCAATGCATTTGTAGACTTCTCTTTTCAAGCTGGCTTCAGAATCATTTGAAAAAGGTAACCTCAAACAGGATGATCTCAGAAAGAACTGGAAGGACCAATGTGAACTGAAGCAGAGTGAAATAAGCAGAACCAGGAGAACATTGTACACGTTAACTGAAACATTGTAGGATGATCAAATGTGATAGACTTTGCTACTAACAGCAGTAAGTGATCCAGGATAATTCTGAGGGACTTATGAGAAAGAATGCTATCCACCTCTAGAGAAAGAATGGTGGGAGTAGAAATACAGATGAAAATATATGGTCTATCACTTGGTAATTTGGTTATATGATTTGGGGTTTTGGTTTTATAAGATTTTTCACTTACAAAAATGAAGAATATGGAAATAGGTTTTCCATGATAATGCGTATATAACACAGATTGAATTGCTTGTCAGCTCTGTGAGTGGGGAAGGGAAAAGGGAGGGAGATGATATGGATCATATAATTTTGGGGAAAAATTTTTTTAAGTAAAAAAAACAGGTGGTCTCCTTTAAGCATTTTTCCCCCTCTCTGGTGTCCCAAGTTTCCTTTTCTGTTAAAAATAGGAGGTAGATGGGGCAGCTGGGTAGCTCAGTGGATTGAGAGCCAGGCCTAGAGACAGGAGGTCCTGGGTTCAAATCCGGCCTCACACACTTCCCAGCTGTGTGACCCTGGGCAAGTCACTTGACCCCCATTGCCTACCCTTACCAATCTTCCACCTATAAGTCAATACACAGAAGTTAAGGGTTTAAAAATTAAAAAAAAAAAAATAGAAGGTAGATGAATCACCGCTAAGCTCCCTTCCATCTCTGTATCTAATGTTCCTATGAAAATTAACCTTCCCTTATATCTCAGGGGGGGAAATGTCATCACCAAAGTCAATTATTAATTATTAATTTGGGTTGCTGGGTCATGCACACTATCATTTCTAGATGGGAGAAAAGATGATTTTCAATTGAGGCATGAGAGCCAATAAACAAGTATTCCCACAGAGGAGTTATAAAATATCTTTCAGATTTATACAGTAACACAAACCAAAATTCCTCATATAACAACCCAAACAAATGATCCAACCTTTACTTGAAGGTTTCTTCTAAGAAGGATTTTGGTTCTCTACATGGCAGTTCATTTCACTTCTGGACAGCTCTAATTTTCAGTTCGAGTCTCCTTTAGCTGTGAATTAAGCCCTCCCTAGTTAGTCTGACTTCTGTCTTTCTGGAATCAGGCAGGTTGTCAATCTGGCTTCTTTTAAATGTAAGCACCTAGTTTATGGGATTCATTCTCCCAAGCCATACTAGATCTATCTAGCTGGGATGTCAGAGCTATCAAGCAATATACCCCATAAGAATTCTAAGGGGCAACCGTGAAGGATTTGGGGTTTTCTAATCTTATCTCTGATTCCCACAAAATGAATTACTAGTTATCATCTCTCTTGTATCAATTGATCAGTTGATTTCTACTCAATATCCACTAACCAGCACAACAACCATCCTTACCTAGAGCATATTTGCTTCTACCCCTTGGACTTTAGGTAGACTTGGAGCAGACTTAAAGTGGTTCCCCACATTTTTGTCACCAAAACACTTGTGGGTGTTTTATAGCCAATGGCTGAGTCACTGTCTTGCTAGCAAGACTGGTACCTAGTAATCTGGTTGAATCACTGGACACACTTTCAAGAAGGCTCCTACTTCACTGGACTCAGCAACTGTGGCTATCAGCAGCGTAGAGACCTAGTTACTGGGCATCCTGTGGCTCTTTCAGTGTTTTGATCTAGTCTGTCTCCAAAACTCATTCCCTTAAGAACATGAAAGAATAAACATGACACGGACAGAAACAAATGTGGTTTCATGTGTTTATGGCCATGAGGCAAAAGGGTAAGGAGATGGCTGCAGGCTACTCCTGGCACTCACTACCTTTTTCTCCAGGTAGAAGATTATTGCACTTCTTCTTTCTCATTACTCATAACTAATGAATAAATAGTCCATTTGTTTGAACTTTGGGTATATACAATCAAAAACACACACACACACACACACACACACACAGATCAACAGTCATTTAAAAGGTTTGTTTGTTTGTTTGTTTGTTTGTTTTTGCCTTAA
>NW_025342685.1:0-1119 GCF_016433145.1 Gracilinanus agilis | reverse complement strand
CAGAACAATTCTGAAGGACCTATGACAAAGAATGCTATCCATCTCCAGAAAAAGAATTTGTTGGAGTTAGAATGTAGGTCAAAGCATGTGATCTTTTTCATTAAAGTTTATTTGGTTTTTATTGTTTTGGTTTTATATAAGTACTCTTACAACAATATGGAATATATGAATAATAATGTTTTTTGCATGATAATACATGTATAATGCAAATCAAATTGCTTACTATCTCCGGGAGGGAGGAAAGGGGAGCAAAGGGAAGAGAGGAGACAATTAGGATTTTATCATTTTGGAAATATATGTTGAAAAAAATTGTTAACATATGTAATTGAGAAAACAAAATGTCTTTTTTTTAAAGTATAGAATAAAATTTGTAATAACTAGAATCAGTGGACATAAGGAGAAGGAGAGACAGAATCTAATACCTGGGCATTGGCTTAAAATAAATAATTTAATTCAAAGCCTTGATTGGGGAGAAATATGATAACATTCTGTTGAAAGAAGATTATTATCTATTAGGAGCTTTCTCTTCTTTATTAATATGATGCAGGAAAATACTTCAGTAGATACTCATCTAGTACGTACTACAGAGTCAAACTCTGGATTGATCTATCATCATAGGTTCTTCCCTGAGTATTAGTATTTTACTTTAATTTCTCATATAATTTCATAATGGAAACCCAAAGATAGATAAGACTAGTGGAGTCTTCCAAGAAACCTTAATTTTTCCTATTATACACTCAAATAGAATTCATTCTTTATGTTTCTAATTCCACAGACAGAACCAACTGGGAGCCACACAACTCACAAAAAAAAGAAATAACAGAAAGGTAGTCTGTTGAATAAATTATAAAAGTGATATTTTACAGAGTGAGATAAAATAACAAAATTCATTTGGAGAAGCAAAAAATCAAGAATATGAATGGAAACAATGAAAAAAGGTAGAAATGCAGGAAAGTTAGCACTTTCAGACATCAAATTATCTTATGAAAAAGAAACCATTAAAACTATTTAGTACTGGTTTTAAAAAGTAGATAAGTTGGGAAGGACTTGGGGTAAGTGACATCAGCAAGACAGTGTATGATAAACACAAAGAGCCCAACTTTTGGGACAAAAATCCAC
>NW_025342684.1:0-1156 GCF_016433145.1 Gracilinanus agilis | reverse complement strand
CCAGCTTTACTTATATCTCTAATTCTAATAGATATGAAAGTTTTTATACATGATTTTTTGAAATGTGATTTCTTTTCTTGTTGTTGTTTGTCCTTCATTTTCCTCTTCTTTTTTAAAAACTTCTTTATTTACTTGGAATATTCTTCCATGGTTACATGATTCATGATTTCTCCTATCCCTTTTCCCTCCCCACTCTTAGAGCTGACAATCAATTCCACTGGTTTATATACATGTATCATTGTTCAAAACCTATTTACATATTATTCATATTTGCAATAGAGTTATCTTTTAATGCCCAGACCCCAATTATATCTTTTTCTTCTATGTTTCTACTCCCACAGTTCTTTCTCTGGATGTGGATGGCATCTTCCTCATAAGTTCCTCTGGATTGTCCTGAATCTGCATTGCTGCTAGTAGAAAAGTCTGTTACATTTAATTGTGCCATAGTGTTTCAGTTTCTGTGTATAATGTTCTCCTGATTCTACTCCTTTCTTTCTGTATCAATTCCTTGAGGTCTTTCCAGTTCACATGGAATTCCTCCAGTTCATCATTCCTTTCAGCACAATACTATTCCATCACCATCAGATGCCACGACTTGTACAGCCATTCCTCAATTGATGGGCACCCCTTCATTTTCTATTTTTTGCCACTACAAAAAGCATAACTAGAAATATTTTTGTACATGTATTTTTTCTTATTATCTCTTTGGGATACAAACCTAGCAGTGGTATGGCTGGATCAAAGTGCAGGCATTCTTTTAAAGCCCTTTTGGTATAATTCCAAATTGCCCTCCAGATTGGTTGGATTAATTTGCAACTCCATCAGCAGTGTATTAGTGTCCCAATTTTGCCACATCCTGTCCAACATTTATCACTTTCCTTTGCTACCATATTGGCCAATTTGCTAGGTGTGAGGTGGTACCTCAGAGTTATTTTGATTTACATTGAAATGTAATTTCCTGGCTTTTCTTCTAACAGTTTTGAGGAAGTCCAGTGATTCTTAATTTAGTTTTCCTTAAACTGTTTTCTAGGTCAGATTTTTAAAAATCAAATGTCTTTCATTTTATTCTATTTTTTCCAATTTTTATATGTCTCATTGACTCATGGTGCCACTGATTTCTCTTTAGTCTATTCTGATTTTCAGGAATTCCATTTTA
>NW_025342683.1:0-1318 GCF_016433145.1 Gracilinanus agilis | reverse complement strand
AGGTCTTAGGAAGCTGGACATCACACTGATCAGACATCTTTATAACTTTCTTCTTTTCTTTTCAAAAATATCATTACTTTTCATTTTAGGGTCAATACTAAGTATCAGGCCAAGACAGAAAAATGGGAAGGTCTAGGAAACTGGGTTTAAGTGACTTGCCCAGGGTCACACAGCTAGCAAGTACTCAAGGCCAAATTTGAACATAGGACTTCCTGTGTGTAGACCTGGCTCTCTATCCACTGAACCACCTACCTACCCCATCTTACCTCTTTCAAAGTTATCTTTTGAAAAAAGAAATCCTTACCATCCATCATAGAATCAATATTGCATACTGGTTCCAAGGTAGAAGAGTGGAAAGGGCTAGGCAATGGGGTCCAGGCAATGGGGAACTCACCCAGGGACACACAGTTAGGAAGTATCTGAGGTCACTTAGGAAGTATCTGGGATCAGATTGGAACCTAAGACCACCATCTCTAGGCCAGGCTCTCAAGCCCCTGAGCCATCCAGTTGCCTCCACAGAAGAGAATTGTCTTTCTTTACTAGGTTCTGTTGACCTGATTTGGCTCACTTCACTCTGCATCTGTTCCTGCTACCCAGGATTCTTTGAAATCATCTCATTTCATTATTGTCTTACTATACAATTATATTCCATAAGTCATTCATAAGTAGGTCTGTTCAGTCATTTCCCAGCTCTCTAAAATATCCCCAATTAGATTATTTTTTTTCTTTTTTCTCCTTTTAATCACTCCCTTCAAGATCAGAATATCACCTTCCCTCTTAACTATTCCTCCCCCTCCCATCCCCAATTGTTTCCCTGTTGAATTCAAGGGACAGGCTGTCCCAAAAGTCCTACTTCCATTTTAAGAGTGTATGTGTTTTCAACTCTCTTTTGTATGTTTCAGGCAAAAGTACTACTGCCCACTGCCCTTTCACCTTACACCATGTTTTTTTTCTCCCCTTCCTCTTCTTTTCCACATTAATGTATTCCTTTTACCCTCCCTTATATTTTCCCTCATCTAATGCTCGCAAAAGAATCATTCTATCCCTAATCTACCCTCCTTTGAAATCTTCTGAAGGGACACTTGTTTCTTTCCCCCCATAGAGTACCAACTCTACCCAACTGCTCAAATAGCTCTGGTTTTTTCAGTAGGAAAAAGTGCTTGAAAGTCCACTATTTTACTAAAGTTTCATTTTCCCCATAGTATAATATTCAGTCTTACAGTTAAAGTATAGATTCTTTGGACTTTTGAAATACTGTATTACGAATAATAACAGCTAGCCTTTCCATGCTAAGCACTTAACAAATATTATCTCATTT
>NW_025342682.1:0-1628 GCF_016433145.1 Gracilinanus agilis | reverse complement strand
CCCCCTAGCTTGATCCTCTGCTGGAGGTTCCTTTACAGGTCTCAGGGCGCTGCTTCCACAGTCGTATACCCATCTGCACTGGTTCCCCACTCAGGGTTTCAGAGCCTTTGCTCACGCCTGTGTCTGCCTCCGCCCACTCCTGTGCTCCATTTCCTCGCTCAAAGTCCGTGTGCGTTCTTTAGCCTTTTGGGATCCTAAGTCTTGCTGTTCTCATGAACAGGCCCTGGAGCTGCCAATGACTCAATGGGTGCCCCAAACTTGCTCTATTTCTTTTGAGCTGGCTTTGGCGTTGTAGGTAGTGTGTGTGTGTGTGGGGGGGGGGGTTGCTCAGCATCGCGATTTAGTGAGAGCTGTTTCACCCCATTATAGCATGGAAATGCCCTGATTCCACGTACCTTCCACCCTGCGCCCTGTTGTGGGGTCCCTCCGTTTATCTGGATTTGTTTTTATGTCCCCTTGTGGAGTCCTGTATGTTTCGGTTAGGAGAGGTTAAGCGCTGCTTTTTACTCTGCTGCCATCTTAACCCAGAAGCCAAAAAAAACGTTTTTAAGTGCATAAAACTCATAGGATTATAATGGGAAACAAATACATTGAAATACATTCATCAAAATATATTTTAAAAAATGATAATGGATTAAAAAATCATAATGGTTAAGAACCCACCCTGTATAAAATAATCTCTACATGGATAGTAATCCAAAGTTATAGAAGAAAGCAGGGCTGGCCCTTGACAAAAATGCAAAATCATTCTTGGAGTTCCTCTCCCTTTTTTAGTATATCCCACACTGACACATACCCAGTGTTTTTATGCGTCTCTGCATTCTTTGCTGCCTAGGAATTACTAGTTCAGTTTCCAAACTCTAGACCCCTATCTCTACCCCTTAATTGGTTGTACCTTTTTATGTAGGGGATACTTTCAATGGCTTTTTATCTCTGTAGGATAACATAAAAACTCTGTTTTTAAACTCTTACTTTCCATCTTAGAATCAATATTGTGTATTAGTTCAATGGCAGAACAGTAAGGGGTAAGCAATTGGTATTACGTGACTGGTCAGAGATCACACTGAAGTGAACATAAATATTCTTTAACTCATCTTTTAAAGTATTACCCAATCTGTCCTCAATCTACTTTTCTAATTTTTTTGCCACATCATTTCCCTCTATGAACCCTACTTTCTGGCCAAATTGAAAGACAAATTGTTCCTTAATCTCAATCTCTTGTTCCATGTCACTGAACATTTGTGGAGATTATCCCCCTGGCCTGGAATACTTCTTCACATTTCCCCTATTAAATCCTTTTTCCTTTAAAGTTCTACTTAGGTAAAATGCACCTCACCCACCCCACCTTCCCCTGCCTCCCAGCTGAAAGCACTCTCTTCCTTCTCAATCTTTCATAGAGTATTTTGGATTCTTCTTTTTTTTTAAACCTCTATCACACTCTGATTATCCAGTTTAAAGAGACGGGAATAGGGCTTGGCACTATGATTTCATTGCCAAAAAGAACTTGAATTTGAGGAGACTCCTACCCCTGGAGATCAGCACCTCCTGGGGAACTTGCTGAGGGTCAAACCACAGCATGCACCAGAAGCTCTACTGAAACTCCAGTCTTTTTGATTTGCTGTCCATTA
>NW_025342681.1:0-1306 GCF_016433145.1 Gracilinanus agilis | reverse complement strand
TGAGCAGGAATGTAGGAATAGTAGGCTCTGGTGAGGATTTTTTGAATGGAGAGACTTGGGCATGTTTATAGGAAGTAGGAAAGGGACATATAGAGAGACTGGAGATTAGAGAGATGGGATGAGGACAGTTTGGTGGGAAATATGCATATGTATGGGATCACGGGTTTCTGGAGAAGACTAATACTTGTCATGGTGAAGGAAAACCTCTTAATCACAATCTAAAATGAAGGAGGAGATAGTTGAGTCAGGAAAGGTGATGTTAAAAAGACATGAGACCAGAAAGGAAAAAGAAAGAACTCTCATCAAATGACCTCAATTTTTTTTTGAGGATGAAGCAAAATTCTTAATTAAGAAGATAAAGGGAAAGAGTGCTGTAGGAGGCTTGAGGAGAGAACATTTAAATTTGTTTGTGGTGCATTAGAGAAGTGTTAAGGAAGATTGCCTTGCTGCAGTGAGGGCCCAAATGAGATAAGATTGCATACTGTTTCTAATGGATCCAATCAGCTTGGTTGGTTGGCTACCTTCCATTACACAAATAAATCTAATAGACAAAAAAGAAGCTATGGATGCAAATTAGGGATCCAGAGAAGATGCTTGAGGGACCCTCAGGACAAAAAAAGAATCTTCCTTGACACAGTTGGCAATTGAGCGTTCTTGAAGGAAGAGAAGAACTTTGAAAGGCAAATAAGGTCTTCTATACAAGATCCAGGAGTTGTGTGATTGCAGAGCTAAGAAATAGATTATTTTGTTCAAAGAACAGCTAATAATCCAGTCTGACTCCAAAGCAGAATGTTTGAAGAGAAACAATGTAAAATAAATTAGGAAAGGTGAGTCAAGAGTCAGATGATGGAAGACCTTAAATACCAGACTAAGAGCTTTGTATTTTCTGTTCCAGGCAAGAGGGAGCCATTGAGAATTGTGGTCCAAGGTCAAGTAACTTGCATTTGGGAATCAGGCTTTCATTAACAATCAGTTCACTCCAGCAACTGCCCGAGTAAAAAGTTGACCCCATTCAGAGAGAAACAGCTGAATGTGAATCAGCTTTTGAACTGTGCAGTGGAAGGAACCTTTTCCCTACTGCCAGTTAGGAATGGGGCCAGAACTCAGCTTTAGAGTAGTCCTTTTAAACCCCAGCCCAATCCTACTTGAGATTATCTCTCCTCATTCTCTAACAGGCCTATTTTCTAACAGGTGCTGGGTTAGGAGTTCTCTCTCTGCCACTACCATTACTAGACCAGTCTGGCCTCCAAGGTCATCAGACACCCCACTCCCAAACTTGTACTTCTAGGATAAACATTCAACCATT
>NW_025342680.1:0-2631 GCF_016433145.1 Gracilinanus agilis | reverse complement strand
TAGGAAAATAGGATAGCCTAGTTATTAGGACCTTCTTCAAGAGCAACACAACAACATCTATTTCCTTTTCAACTGATTAGCTACAGGATCAAATTAATTTCTAACCAGACACTGTTTAGCTCTGGCCCAGGGCTACCTTCTTAGGCCCTTAGCCAGCAAGGGTCAGCTGACCATAGCAACAGCTTAGCAACACCAAAGCCCTCTTACTGTGGCTATTCCTTCCCCAGTTTCAATAAATCCCTTAGCCTTATGTCAGAGAATCTTGTGATTATTCCTATAGCACCAAGGCTAAGGAGATTAGGGAAGAGGAGAGAATACTGAGCAGTTTGAGGTTCAGGTGAGGTTGTACCTAACCCCCATTGCTGGGCAGGAGGTTCTAGTCCTGACTTCCTCCTGGTCTGCCATCATCCAATAAGAGGCAGTTACCCCAGCAGGGTGGCCAGACATCTTAAAGCAGTCTAACAGCTATGGCTTAGCTTCCAGGGTTTGAATTTATCCTTAATCAAGTTCATTCCCAGCTGAGTTTGCTCACCCTTGTTACTATCCAACCCCAATCTCCTGCTAGACCAGTTACTGGCTCCAAGACCCCCTAGTAGTGACTTTACCCCCTGCATAACAATAGAAGACTGAGTAACAAGCTGACCCATTATCTCCTCCATAAACTGAAATTCCTTGATTTGAATTAGGCTGTCCCCCATTGAGAAATTCAAATACCACCCAAACACAGATAAATTGCCAGTGTGGACTGACAAGGATGCAATACTTTTTATTCTGACTACCAAGTCAGATGGTTTTAGTCAGAGATATGGAGGAGCCCAAGCAGACAAAATGAATTCAAAATTCACTCCTGATTAGTTAAGCCAGTCCTGGATGAGTCCTCATAAAGAGTTCATTGAAGGGAGGATCATCCTTAGTGCAGCTCCTACTTTTACAGTTGAGATTTTTTTTTTCTCCAAGTAAGGCTCCATCTTCCCTTAGGAATAAAGGGATATCTCTGGGGTTGGAGGCATCTTCTGTTTCTTCTAGCTCAGGCTCATCTTCTGCTCTGTTTCCTCTGTTTCTCTTTGTCTTTCATTTTTCACTTGAGGACCAATGGCGTTACGAGGTGATGTCTGACTTGTACATGACTTGTAATTTAGTGAGTTGGATTTGTCCAAAGTCATTGCCTTCATTTTTTCTTTCAGAGTCAGTGAAGTCAATGGGGAAGGCAAACCTTAAGAGGACTGGAGATGGCCAAGGACAGAGTGGATGACCTTGGCTTCCCTCATGTCTAATGAACTTCTAAGCTCTGGACAGAACCTGCTTGACCTACCTTCATAGTCCATGAAACACATTCTTCTCATCCACCCATTCCAGGGGAGAAGTCTGAATAGGTTTGGGGAAAACCCATCCCCAACTCACCATGGCTGTGTGGCACAAAATTTCCTCTTTGTCAGATGATTTTACTGGGGTGTGGTTGCTATTTATGTTACAACTTCTTGGAGCTACAAGTGAGATTTGGGTGAAAAGTGGACCCCAAACAGGTCTCCCAGTTTGTTGTTCCCTTTCAAATGTGGGTTATATTGCTTTTGTTTGTACAAAAGCTTTGAAATTTTACATATTCAAAACTATCATTTTTGAATCTTGAATGATTTCTGTCTCTTGTTTGGTCATAAAGTCTTCCCTTTTCTATTGATCTGACAGATAAGCTATTCTTTGTTCTCCTAATTTATTTACATAAACACCCTTTATATCTACATCATATACCCATTTTGACCTTAACTTGGTATAAGGTGTGAGATATTGGTACACACCTAATTATTTGACATACCGGGATCCAATTTTCCAAGCAGTTTTTGCCAAATAGTGGGTTCTCATCCCCAATACTGTCACTGTTCAGTTTATCAAACATGAAAATTGCTCATGTCATTCACCCCTTATCTAGTCCATTGACCCTCCCTTCTATTTCTTGTACCAGATTATTAATTATTGCTGTTCTGTAGTTAAAAGTTCTGGTGCAACTTGGCCACCATTCTCACACAAACCTAATAACAACCTTAGGAGGCAGAACTATTAGTAGGCTTGTTTTTCAGATGGGGAAATTGGGGCAAATAGAGATCAAATGATTTACTCAGGGTCACAAATTTTTCAGTGTCTGAGGCAGCTTTTGAATACAGGCATTCTTAATAACATTCCCAGAACTCTATGCATTGGGACCGCAGGGTGTCACTTTAGTCTGACTTCTGGGGATGGTCAAGGGTCTGCTCTCCCACTGCTTTGGCACCATCCCTTCATATGGGTCCCCTCTTCTCTTTTCAAGTCAATGTCTGTCTCTTGCTCTCTTCTTCCCATTCTCTAATCTCTGTGACTATCCTTTACTGCTCACCAGCCCTGAGGCTGCCCTTCATTGCCCTCTTCTGGAGGCTGGGAAAGTGTTGTGTGGAGATGCAAAGCATGGAATCCCTGCAAAGATGCAGGGACAGCCTCACCCAGAGTTCCAGGGGATCCCCCTGGAGAACTTTGGGTGAGGGGGCAGTTGAGAAGGGTTGGGGACAGTCATTTTGTGGAGGTTGAAGTGAGCAGACACTCTGTTTACTACTCCTGACTTGGGGGTTCACCTGAGGTGGCCATTGTAGCATAAGCCAGTGGTTT
>NW_025342679.1:0-3103 GCF_016433145.1 Gracilinanus agilis | reverse complement strand
GCCACGGGTGCATTTATCTTTCCTATTAATTGCTATTAAAATTTTTTTAAAATTAATTTCCAGGGGGCTAAGTAACATTTTTTCTGGAAAGGGGGCGGTAGGCCAAAAAAGTTTGGGAACCACTTTACCAGACCTTAGGTTCTATAGACAAAGGCATCCAGAACAAAGGGTCATGTCCATGACCTAGGGAAGTATTGAAGGAAAATTCTAATGGAAATCACAGTTATCTTTGACATTCAAAAATATTCCAAGAATAGTCTTTTATGTAATGAGTTGTTTCTTTCCAGTGTGTTAGATAATTATCTGTATAAGGAGGGGATATGGAGAGAACAGATAGATTCAAATACCTCCTCACCATCTTTTTATGGAACCAATAACATTTTTCAAAGATTTATTTAAATGAAGAAGATATACTACTTTTCCTTCTGACTGATGGCATAGTTGATGATCAGCAGAATAGCCCAAAATAAAGCCACAAAATGGAGAATGACTATAAATGAGAAATCAAGTCAATCCACAAAACTATTTAAGTATATGTTGAATTATCTAGAGATGTGGCCCCCTCCATGGCTTTGGTGGTCTCCTAATTAACTGATCTCAATGAACATTTGTGGCTTTAGTATCCTATTTGAATTAAATAAAAATTTAATTCTTCATCTCTTTCCAGTTGTACCCTCTTAGGGAAGTATAAAATTTATCAGTGAAAAGGATGTTTATTTTCCTGGTGGAGAAAATGGAATTGTCACATCGATTTCCAACTAGAAAAAGAGAAAAGGAGGGAACTGAAAAGAGTATCTCTTGCATAGTTTTTTTTCTCCCTAAACAGAAAGAGATGCTTGCTACTAAATACCTGTGGTACATCAGCAACTGGAATATTTTTTAAATGACATTAGCTTTAATCTTGTACTTAATTGTATACGTCAATTAAGTAAAGATCAGTCATTAGTGACAGTGTGATTTCTACTGTAAAGACTTAAAAAATGCTTTTTGGCATAGTCTGTGTTTCAGTAGGGAACTGACAGGTATTTGTTTTCAGTAAAGTCCTACTATAGAAGCTATTTATCAAAAAGAGAGTTTGAAAAGACAATCATTTTCCATAAATAAATTCAATAAATTTGTAGATGGAATGGGAGAAAAAAAATGAAGCTTCCCCCAAAAGGCCATTGGCACACTGAGTTGGTAAGAATGATTTTTCCTATAAATATTACTGCTCAATAGCAAATAATGCTCAGCCTGTAATGTCTTTTCCTTAATGGTTAGATATTGTTGAGCAATATTCTCGTTCCCTTTCATGTCTCGGTGTTTATTATTCATGCAGAGAGCTTCCTTTAAGAGAAGAATTTGGATTGTTTGTTTCTATTGAGTAAAATATAGACTTCTCATTTTCCCTCCTCACCTGAGAGTTCATTTTTTTCTCCTAGTAGAAATACTATGGAGGATGGCCAGTAGTATCCATTGAATATCTACTATGTAGCTTATGAGAAAGATGTAAAAAGAATTTCCATTTTAGGTGTAGAGATATGGAATCTTTAAAACAAAGCAAGAGCTTCTGGTTAAGATGGCGGCAGAGTAAGAAGCAGCTCTTAACCTCTCCTGACCAAAAGACACAAAACTCCTCAAGGGGACATAAAAACAAGTCCAGACGAACGGAGGAACCCCACAACAGGGCACAGCGTGGAAGGTACGTGGAATCGAGACATTTCCAGGCTATAAAGGGCTCTCACTAAATAGAGGGCTGAGCAACCGCCCCACCCCCACCCCCTCCACACACAAAATCTATAGCTCTGAAGCCAGCTAAAAAGAAATAAAGCAAGTTTGGGGCACCCATCGAGTCATTGGCAGCTCCAGGGCCTGTTCCTGAGAGCAGCAAGATTTAGGACCCCAATAAGCCAGAGCTTATTGAGCACGAGGGCAGAGAGTGGACGCCCAGCGCAGAGCGCACAGGCACTGGCGGAGGCGTGGGTGGAGGCAGACACAGCCAGGAACTAAAGCTCTGAAAACCTGAGTGGGGAACCAGTGCAGACGGGTATACGACTGTGGAAGCAGCGCCCTGAGACGTGCAAAGAAACCTCCAGCAGAGGATCAAGCAAGGGGGTCCACTAGGGGGCTTGACCTTGGAAAAAACCAGATCTCAGACCTCAGGTACCAATAGACCACGGACAGACACTGAGCGCGAGGATAAACCTGAGAAGCTGCTGGGCTAATGATGGCTACCCAACCTCAGGAAAGTCAGAAGAGAAAGAATAACAACAAGAAAAAGAAGCCCTTAACACTCCACAACTTTTACACAGAGAAAATCCAGACAACCGAGCAAACAGAGGAGGAGAACAAACAAGCATCCGGACCCTCCTCAAATAAGGAAAACTCCTCACAAGCTATGGAAGAGTTCAAAACTGAAATTTTGAGGAAAATGGAAGAGATCTGGCAAGAAAATAACTGTTTAAAAGGTAAAATCTTGCAATTGAACATCAGAAATGACCAGATTGAAAAGGAATTCCAGAAGATTATGGCCGAAAATCAATCCCTAAAGGCTAGAATCGAGCAATTGGAAGCTAATGATCTCTCAAGACAACAAGAACAAATAAAACAAAGTCAAAAGACTGAAAAAATAGAAGGAAACATGAAATATCTCAATGAGAGAGTGACAGACCAAGAAAACCGGTCTAGAAGAGACAATTTGAGAATAATTGGTCTTCCAGAAAAACCAGAAATTAATAGAAACCTGAACTCCATACTAAAAGAAATTATTCAGCAAAATTGCCCTGAAGTACTACAACAAGAGGGCAATATAGACATCAAAAGGATTCATAGAACACCCACTACATTCGACCCAGAGAAGAAATCGGTTAGAAATATTATTGCCAAATTCAAAAGCTTTCAAGCAAAAGAAAAAATCTTACAAGAAGCCAGAAAGAGACAGTTCAAATATCAAGGAGCACCAATCAGGATCACACAGGATCTGGCAGCCTCCACGCTAAAAGACTGTAAGGCTTGGAATACGATATTCAGAAAGGCAAGAGAGCTGGGCCTGCAACCACGGATCAACTACCCATCAAAACTGACTATATATTTCCAGGGGAAAGTATGGGCATTCAACAAAATT
>NW_025342678.1:0-10445 GCF_016433145.1 Gracilinanus agilis | reverse complement strand
CCATTTAAAATCACCCTAGACAATATAAATACTTATGAATCTATCTATCAAAACAAACACAGGAATTTTATGAAAACAACTTCAAAACACTTTCCAAACAATTATAACTATATCTAAACAATTGAAAGAACATTGATTGCTCATGGGTAGGATGAGCTAACATAATAAAAATGACCATTCTACCCAAATTAATTTACCTATTTAGCATGATATCTATCAAACTACCAAAAAACTTTTTTACTGAATTAGGAAAAAAACTATAACAAACTTCACCTGGAATAACAAAAGATCAAGAAAATCAAGGGAAATAATGAAAAAAATGTGAACAGAAGAGAAAGAGATCCATTGGTAGCTGAAGTTCCATGTTCCTTGGGTCAACAAACATGGAAACTGATCTTTAGGGGGAAATTCTTATATCCTCAGTTTCTCTGGGTGTGTTTGGGTGTTTTTGGTGTAGTCTGACATTTTCAATTAGAATTAGAATTTTGAACCATAAGACTCTCTCTCCCAGCATCCTACTTTCGTTCTGTTACTTCTGTGGCTTTTGGAGGTAAAATGTTGGATTTACACTGGTCCTCTCTCTGTTTCACCCCAAACATGGCTGGGAAAGCTGGATTTACTCAGGCTCTTTCTTTTGTCCTTTTCTTTCTTCTGACTCAAAAGATTATTAATCAATCTTATAAAATATAATACGTGGAGTTATTGGATATTTAAATTTTACAATAACAAGGTTTTCCTGGTTTTGAATACTTGGCAATCTTTGTGATTCTATCTGTACCTGACCCCCACATCAACACACAACACAGGTGCCTGGGGTTGTCTTTTTTTTAAGTGACAAAAAGCAGACTGGGGTCTAAGTGGGCTGCTTTCACCACCAGGTATCCCCTCTTGCTCCTTCTCGCAACCTCTTAGATGTGCTAAGGAAGACACTTACCCACACAGTAATTTTTTAGAGATAAGAGTTCCCCCAAGGCAAAGTCCAACTGTGGTCTTCCTGTGGTTCTTAATCCTCTCTTGGCTGGCTCTCATCCTGTCAAAGACTAAACTGTGGCTGCTGTTCTTGCTCTAGCATCAATGGCTGGTTATGGCCACTCCTGGGAATCCTTAGAGACTGCAGCACTTCTTCCCAGCCTAGGGAAGAAGGGAAAAACATCTTTCACCTGCTACTCCATGTCCCATATTCCAGTCACATTTTTTCCTTTGCTCTTTTGGAAACCCTTCCCTTCTGTCTTAGAATAAAGACTGGCGAGCAGTTCCAAGGCAGAAGAGTGGTAAAGGATAAGTGATGGTGGTTATAACTGACTTACCAGGGAATTGTCTAAAGCCATATTTGAACCCAGAAATTCTTGCTTTCAGGTCTGGCTGCCCATACACCCAATCATTTTTCATGAAGGAGTCACTCAAAGGGCCAGGTAAGAAAGAGTGTGGAATATAGGAGAGCCTGGAGACTTATCTTGACATTTTATAACATGGCATTCTCAAGGGTTGTTTCTAACCCAATTTTTGAGCACTTCCTCTTACTGCCTAGAAGCCTCCCACCCTTAGGATCTTCCTCTTTTGGACCTTCAGTTTTTCCTCTTTGAAACAAGCGTATGATTCCTTGGAGTTTCCTTTTCACTGGGAGAACTTAACTATTATTTAATAACCAAAGGGAAAGGATTCTTCTTGATGGAAAAGGGTTAAGGGTTAGTGAGGGCGGGGAGACAAAGATGACATGAGATTCTCTCTGTGGTTAAAGAGATGGCAGGGTGAGGAGGATGGATTCAATTCACTAAATTCACCAGTATCCTCTTTGGAAAGTACAGTGCCAAGCAGAGCTACATTCATCTGACTGATAGTGAGGTTTGTTTGGGCCCCATTGTCACAGCAACAAAGGAATGTTTGCTAACAAACCAGTGACCTCACAGAAGCTGGGCTTAACTCCCCACCCTCCTGAACCTCAGGGCATACCAGCGCCAGCCAAAAGAGAAGTGGGAGGTAGAGTAAGACCATAGTTGGACCTTGTCATGGAAGAGCTCTACTACAAAACTATTGTCCTGGGGACTGTCCTCCTTCACTGTCATCCAAAAGGCTGGGAAAGGGAGCAAGGGCGGAAGCCTTCTGGAGAAAGGGGCCCACTTAGCCTCCACTCAGATCTTTGTCACTTTTAAAGAAAAAGATTGCCCCAAACCCCTGTGGTTGGGAGGGAAAGAGGAAGGAAAGAGAGAGAGAGGCAGAGAGTTAGGGTGAGGGACTACACAGTCAAAGTCAATTCTGGGCTTAAAAAAATTCCACTGGATCACTATTAGCTCTGGGATCAAATCTAAATCACGGTGCCTCTGACTACCCTTTATAAACACCTACAACTGACCTATTTATAGTTATCATATGGCATTTCACACTGTGTATATTAAGACCCAGGCATACTTCCTTCCTCGTAGTCTTCATACACAACAAATCCTTTCTAATCCATTCACTTCTTCATGATGCCTTGGAATTCAATCGATTCTCACTTCTGCCTCTTCCAATTCTGAGTTTCCTTTGAAATTCAACATGCCACCTTGTCCTACTAAAGGATATTCCTCAGCTCTCTGGACCCAAATATTTAGAGCTTCCTCCTTCACATACACACAAGTTTTCTCCACCAAAAGGATTTCAGCTCCTGGAATCCAGAGTGTATTGAATTATTGCCTCCATATCCCCAGGACCTAGCTTCTAGACTCACACATAGTAGTTGCTTCATAAATATTTCTTGACCACTTCATTGTCATTTAGGGCATCAGGACATTCATTCACTGTCATCTTCTGGGCAGAAAGAATATTGCAGCATCTGAAAAAAAGCAGGACAGAAACCAGTTCATGGGAAGAGTAGTCTTAGGTTCAACTCTTATCCAAATCCTAGTATTTCAATCTGACCCATTCCAAAGCAGATTTTTATTTAGTTCTATTATGTGACCCCGAATTTTCTCTGAGGAAGAGTAGAAGAGAACAAATGAAATCCTTCAGTGAAAACAGGTGTCAATCTGAAAAAATATTTAAAAGTAGGTATGAAAATATTGGCTTTTAATCAAGATAGAAAGACTAACCTGGGAAGCCACACAGAACCTCTATCCTGTGACTTCCACTGAACTACCGAAGGCAGGGTGCTCAGACAGATTTTGGGCAAGGGAGAGGACTTATGTCCTGTTACTCACATGGGACCTGCACTACCCATACTCTTGAATGACTGGGAGAGGCCTAGGTGCCATAGTAGAAGCTGGGGTACCTGACAGCTACCTAGATAGGATAAGAGAATCCAAGAAGACCGAAAGGGACTTCAGATTTGGCCTTGTCCAGGGATTCTCAATTGGTGCTTCATGGCTTGTTGTTCAGTGTAGGACAAAGATCAGTTTAGGAGTATTATGAAACCAAGTTCCCATTGGATAAGGGTCAACTAGGGGTTTCCCAAAACAAGATTGCCTCAGGAAGTAAGACTAAATCAAGAATGAATGCAACTCTTTTACTCTCAACTTTAATGGGGAAAGGATAGAGATAGGATAAGATTTCAGACAAGTGGAAGGCTGTCTTGAAGGCACATAATAGGAACTCAAGGGAAAGGATTTTAGCAGGTAGAAGGCAGAGGAGGAACACTTTAGAACTGACAACAGCTAAATTGACTTGACTTCTTGTGGGAAGTTAATGGCTTCCTGTTCAGAAAGGGTGGAGGAAAGGCAGGCTTATCAGAGCCTATCTACATCACCTGACTGTGGAGAAGGCTCATACCTCTAATTCATATTAGGAGTTACTCTATTGAAATGGGAAAGATCTAGAAAAGGATGTGACCATACCTGCTGTACTTTTCAGAAGATTTTAGTTAAAATTTCCTGTCACATCAGCTTGGAGGGTTTTACCTCCGGAATCAGACCCAACAGGGTGACTTAGTTGTTGGAGTTCACTCATAACGATTTTTCCAAGGTAGAGGGGAAACTGAGCAAGAGAAAAAACATGAGGAACTCTGATTACATCTAGCGTGCTTCTACTCTATGATGTTCTTCATTCCCTGTTACTTGCATTTTTCACCCACTGCCTTTGAACATAGAGACATAGAGAAGAAAAAGGCATAAATATAAAGACAGAGATAGAGAAATCAAAAGGGGAAAAAAGAAAGGGAGTGGGAGAGTCAAAAATACAGGGAGAGATAAAGAAAGAGGTAGACAGACTGAAAGATAGAGAGAAAGAGAAAGGGAAATTAAAAGGTATAGACACAGATATCAACAGATATATGTGATAATTAGATTAAGTCTACCCTGCACATCATTACATTTAATCACCAAAGGTGAGAACACCTCTAATTCTGGGACGTAATCAACTGACCCTCCCCCTAGGCAGTTTATAATAATTGTCTATTGTGATTGGAGAAGCAAATTAGGAAGGAAGAACAGGAAGTGATGCATAAGAGAACCTTTAAAAGGAGAATATCCTCAGTCAGCTGAGGTTTTCGGTGGAAGAGAGCATCTGGTGAGGACCTATTTTCGTTCATGAAGAAGTGTTGGAATCCTGAGACTCTGGTGGGACCTCTGAATGCTTCCCTTTGAATTATCATGTGGGTAAGTTAGGCTGACTCTCTTTTTCTTCTTTTGGTATTTCTGGAGGCTCTACCCTACAAGGAGGCCTCGCTTGCCTCTCTAATTGTAAAAGGCCTTGTGACTAGAAGGGTTGTTTAAGGAACCCCTGTGCCCCTTGGCTAGGCCTCTAAATTCTTACCTGGTCCAGCCTCTGGTCCTGGCCAGAGTTTCTCTCTCTCAATTTCCCTACCTTCAACTTTCCTAATTGTAAATAAATTTCCATAAAAGTCAATTTTGACTTGAGATTATTACTAATTGAGGATTCATAATAGTTCAATCATCTGGTGACTACCTTTTAATATATTGAACCCATTAAACCTCTTTTTCCCCCTTACAAATTCCAGTAAAGACACACTATCATTCCCTACTGCTTTGTCACTGTTTGCTAGCTTATTCATGGCCTCCCAGCTAGGTCAGAAAATATTTCAGAAAGCCATTCCACACTTACTCCATGTCACTAGTCCCCTCAATGTTTGATGAATAAATGAATTTCATACTTGACAATGGAGGTCGAATCTAGTTGAAGTGACTATTACAGCCAACTTTGGGTTTATCCCAAAAGCTGGGATTTTTTAGTTTTTCAAAAGTTGATTACTATGGTCATTTTCTATTGTGTTTTATGTATCCAATATATTCCACTCATCCTCCATGTGATTTTTTAGCTGCTAGGCCACCTACCTTCTACATTTTTCCATTGATTCCCTTGATATTCTTGACCTTTTGTCCTTCAATTTAAGGCCTTAAGGTGAGAGGGATGCACAGTCAGAAAGATTCTAGCAAGGAATGAAGAGCAAGTCAAGACTAAACCACACACCTTTACTCCACATCTTCAGGTCCAGGTTCAGAAACTAAGCACAAGCCAATATTCAGACCCTGTGAAAGTTTGCCTGGGAAAATAAAAGTCTAAGCCAACCCACAGCCCCTGAGGTTTCAAACCTATGGTGAGGTCCAGAATTCTAGCCAAAGGCAGTCTTTGCTAAAGTGAACTAATCCGTGTGAGCTCAGACGAAGCCAGGAATCCCCAGTCTGACACCATGGTAAGGACATGAATCACAGTATGGGAGGCTGATAGTACTAAGGGAGGTCCAGATCTTTCAGCCAGGGGCTCAGGACAGAGTTCCAGGAAAGAGCAATCAACTGTGTGCTTGATTGAATGGTCAAGTGCACAGTAACCAAAAAGTGGTCTCTTTTTCCTCCCATTCCTCCAATCCTCCTACCTGCTTCCCTTCACTTTCACTACACACTATTATGAGAACCCTTACAAGCCCCCTACAAACTCCTAGGAAAAGCCCCACATTTGTATGTAATAATATAGAAATTCCTCTAAAGACTTCCTATAACATACCAGGAAATAGTGAGTTAATGTTAAAGATTTAAAAACCCTAACTTAGATACAGAAGTGCCTGTAAAAACAGACCAGAACAATCTCCAAATCTCCTCCCATCCCTGATCCCTGATTCAGTAGTTAACAATGTATGATAAATGGAGAAATTGCCTTCATAGGCTGGTATGTCCCATTCTACTGTCTGGACTCCTTTCTCCACTCCATAGCCAAAGACACAAGTAAACATACCTTAAAAATGTTGTAAGTTACTGGGAAATGAAAAAGTTGTTAGTAACAAGGTTGTTGTATGGCTTGTTCAAAATCTCAAAGAAAAGACATCTGTTGATTATGGAATATCCATACCAATCCTGCATGTAATCTTAAGAAAGAAAAGGTATAAGTAAAAGAAATCAGTAGATGGCAGCAGGACAGCCTCTGTGAAAACCATCTGAATCTCTGGCTGAGCTCATTGAACTGCACCAACATTGCCAAGTCCCCAAGACACCTGTCTGACTACAACAGGACTTTTGCAAAATAGTGTCCTGAAAGTCAAAATTGATCAGCTTGAAAACAAGGGAAAAAAGTGAAAGATGAACTACAGAGAAAAATCAGACCAGAAAGAGAAAGATGAAGAAAAAGCCAGGAATAAAATTCAGTCTTTCAAAATTAGAATTCAGCAACTAGAAGCAAATGGCTTCACAAGGCAGCAAGAATCTATGAAACAAAATCGAATGAAAAAATTGTGGAGAATAGAAAACACCTCAGTGACAATACCTCAGATTTGGAAAACAGATTCAGGAGAGGCAATTTGAGAATTATTGGACTATCAGGAGACCATGACAAAAGGAAAAGCCTAGACAGCATCCTACAGGAAATTATCCAAGAAAACTGCCCTGACTTTCTCCAGCAAAAGGGGAAAGTGGAGATTCAAAGAATCCACAGATCACCTCCTACATTTAATCCCCAAGTGACAATACCTAAAAATATTATAGCTAAATTTCAGAACTACCAGACCAAGGAAAAAATATTACAAGATGCTAAGAAGAAGTCATTCAAATACCATGGAGCCACAGTTAGGATAAGACAGAATCTGGCTGAATCTACACTGAAGGACCATTAGGGATGGAATATGATGCAAAGCAAGGGAACCAGGCTTGCAACCAAGAATCAATTACTCAGCAAAACTGATTATATTCTTGCAGAGGAAAGTATAGTAATTTCATAAAACAGAAGACTTCCAAGCATTCATAAAGAAAAGATGGGACTGAAATTGAAATTTTGATGTCCAAACACAGAAATCAAGAGAATCACCAAAATGTAATTAAAAGAGGGGGAAGAAAATAAAAAAAAACCTTTCTTTAAAGGACCAAATAAGTTGAAATGATTTGTATTCCTATGAGAAAAGATATTTGAAACTCTTAAGCATTTTTATCATCATCAGGACAGCTATAAAAAGTATACTTAGAGGGAAAGAGTGAAAAATATTCTATCTATTCCATGTGTTCAATCTATTGTTATCTCTTCTGTGAGCTCACTCTCCTCCATCTCTGTGTTCTATCTTTTCTCTAGGTTCTGCCTATTCTATACATCTGTCTTTAGTATCTATATTTCTATCTGATCTCTCTGTTCTAAACATTCTACATGTTCTATGTGCTCTCTCTGTTCCATGTGCTCTATATGTTCCATCTATTCTCTATAACTCTTTACCTTTTCTATCTTTGTTCTATGTGATTAATGGGTTCTTTCTACTATATGTGCTATCTTTTCCATCGGTTCTGTGAGCTCTTTTTCATCTGTGTTCTATCATCTATCTTTAGTATCTATCTGAACTCTGAGCTCTCTCTTCCATCTATTCTATGTGTTCTATGTGTACTATCTATCCATCTTCATATTCTTTCTGCTCCATCTAGTTTATCTGCTCTGTGAGATCTCTCCATTCCATCTCTCTCTTCTATCTCTTCTATATGTTCTTCATATTCTATCCATCTGTCTTTAGTATCTATATTTCTATCTGATCTCTCTGTTCTAACCATTCTACACATTCCATTTATTCTATGGGCTGTCTCTGTTCCATGTGCTCTGCATCATCCATCTACTCTTTAAAACTGTTTTTTTTTACTTTTTGTATCTGTGTTCCTTTGTGATTTGTGTTCTTCCTACTCTGTGTGTTATCTATTACATCTGTTCTGTGAGCTTTCTTCCATCTGTGTTCTATCATCTATCTTTAGTGTCCATATGTTCTATGAGCTCTACGTTTGAATCTATTCTATCTGTTCTATTTCTTGTATCTGTTCTGTATTCTATTTAACCTTCCTTTTTAATGTGCACTACCTCTTCATTCAATTCTATTCACCTCTTTAGTATCTACTTGTTCTATCTGATGTCTTCTCTGTAGTCTATCTATCTTTTTATCTAGGTATTATGATCTCTGTTCTAGTCCATGTATTCTAATCTATACATCTATGAGTTCTATCTGTTTTCTGAGCTCTCTTTAATCTATTCTAATGTGTTCTGTGTGTATTACCTATCCATCTGCATATTCTGTCTATTCCATATTGCCTATCTGCTCTGTGAGCTCTCTCTTCCATCTCTGTGTTTTATCTCTTTTATGTGTTCTTGGTATTCAATTTTTCTATTTTTAGTATCTGTATGTTCCATATGATTGCTCTGTCCTAACCAGTCTACATGTTCTGTTTTGCATCTAATTTATTAATTCTATGAGCTTTATCTCTTCCATCTATTCTATTAATTCTATGTGCTCTTCCTCTTCCATCTATTCAGTTATATCTTTTTGATGTGTTGTATTCTCTGTGTTTTATCTATCCATTCTACATCTTTTATCTATTCTATGTGTTTTGCCTGTACCATTTATTTTACCTGTTCTGTTTCCTACCTCTTCCATCTATTCAAACTTTTCTAACTTTTGTGTCTGTCTCCTATCTGTCATTTTTGTTCTATCTTATCTATCTATTCCATGTGCTCCATCTATTGTTATCTTTTCTATGTGCTCTTTCTGTTCCATGTGCTCTACCTCTTCCATCTATTCTCTATAACTCTTCATCTAAAGTTTGTATCTGTTCTATCTGATTTATGGGTGTTATATTGAATCTCTGGAAGGCAGGAGTCCACATTGTGATTGACAAGTGGGTCCATTGGATGTTGGAATGTTCCCAGTGGCGTGAGTGGACACAGGAGAGGGCAGTTTGCCCAGCGGGGTATAAAACCAACCTGGAAGCCCTGGCAGGGGTTACTTTCTTTCCCTGAGACCTGACATCCGTGGATCCTAGTCTTCTGTGGGATTGAGACTTGTAGACTCAGCCTTGCTCCTCCTGTTTGTTCCTGTACCATCAACAACCTGTACCCAGACCATCATCTCTGATTCTACTGCCCCTCGAAATTAGGAAATCAATCATCTTAGTTATCTAGGTTTCCCAGGGACAGAAGGGATCCGGGAAGTGGGCAGGAGGAGAAGAAGAGGGTGGAAAGGGGTGGATATCTCAAACTGCTTAGGCATATCATCTAGTGAAGAAGCTGAAAGATCATACAGCAGTTGTGTACTCTCATGTGGCTGTGGCCAGGCTAGACCAGAGAGAATCTAACCATCCTAATTCATTTACCTGCCTACAGTTTAGAGATTCATCATTTAATTAGGGTCTCCAAATACCTCTATCCAATTCCATTATCCTTCCTTGTTTAAATACAATCAAAGTTTAAAGTACCGATTTCCGGGTTAAGATGGCGGCAGAGTAAGAAGCAGCTCTTAACCTCTCCTGACTGAAACACACAAAACTCCTCAAGGGGACATAAAAACAAGTCCAGACGAACGGAGGAACCCCACAACAGGGCACAGTGTGGAAGGTACGTGGAATCGAGACATTTCCAGGCTATAAAGGGCTCTCACTAAATCGCGGGCTGAGCAACCGCCCCACCCCCAACCCCTCCACACACAAGATCTAGAGCTCTGAAGCCAGCTAAAAAGAAATAGAGCAAGTTTGGGGCACCCATCGAGTCATTGGCAGCTCCGGGGCCTGTTCCTGAGAGCAACAAGACTTAGGACCCCATTAAGCCAAAGAAAGCAGGCAAAATCTGAGTGCGAGAGCAGGACGCAGGGCGCACAGCGCAGGCTGAGCAGAACGCAGGCACTGCGGAGGCGTGGGTGGAGGCAGAAACAGCCAGGAACTAAAGCCTAAGTGGGGAACCAGTGTGGACGTGTATACGACTGTGGAAGCAGCGCCCTGAGACTTGTAAAGAAACCTCCAGCAGAGGACAGACACTGAGCGCGAGGATAAATCTGAGAAGCTGCTGGGGTAATGATGGCTACTCAGCCTCAGGGAGTTCAGAAGAGAAAGAATAACAACAAGAAAAAGAAGTCTTTAACACTCGACAGCTTTTACACAGAGAAAATCCAGACAACCAAGCAAACAGAGGAGGAGAACAAACAAGCATCCGGACCCTCCTCAAATAAGGAAAACTCCTCACAAGCTATGGAAGAGTTCAAAACTGAGATTTTGAGGAAAATGGAAGAGATCTGGCAAGAA
>NW_025342677.1:0-1409 GCF_016433145.1 Gracilinanus agilis | reverse complement strand
TTCTTTAGACAGCATCAGACATTTTCACACAAGGAAGTCCACATTCCTTTGTTGGCCACAGTGAAATCTGCCATACTCACCACCAACTGGAAGGCCTTTTAGGAGATCTTCCTGTTCTTCTTTTGTGAGGTCGATCCCCATGTCCTCCAGAAAGTCATCCAGGTTTTTAACACTAACATTTTCTGTTAATGAATGAAGAGAATGGTGAATGGTTTGAATGTGAGGCGTGCAAAATATACTACCTAATCCTGTTTCCCATCATCTCTAAATTCAAGAAGAGAACAGTTTGTCATTGATATGAGCTTAGCCATGCAGGGAAAATCACGTGTGAATTCAGAAACACAAAATATTTACTTTTGTTTCAGGGGACTATGCTAGGTTGAAGAGACTTATTACACTGAGGAATATGAAATAGAATTAGAGAATTATCAGGTGAAGTGTGGCAAGATCAGTAACTACTCATTCTATATTGATCTGGCCAATAAGTAAGATTTTATTTTCTTTGCATTCATCTGAATGGTTTTGACTGACAAGAATGCAGTCCTACACTTCATCCCTAGTTTGGAGATCTAGAACTTTTATATTTCTCAACAGCTGGGAAAGTGAAACATCAACATAGTGATTATGTTCTCAGGAATTCAGGAATTCGTACAAAGAGGCAGGAGAGCATTGAGGAAGCCTGAAGCAAGATTTCAAGAGAGAGATGATCATTAAACAGATTCTTCCACAATAGGTAATTCCATAGTTGTTATCCTGGACTCCTGACACTCTCTCATCCTCCATATTCAATCAGTTGCCCAGTCTTGCTATTTCTCCCTTGATAACATCTCTCACATCTACTCCTTTTCCTCTCTACTCACACAGTTACATTCTTAACTCAAGTCATCCTCCATCTCTCCTTTGAAAAAATGTTATAATTGCTCCATATCTGTTTCCTCAAGAGTATCTTCCCCTTCCAATTCATCTCCCATACAGCTGCCTAACTGATTGTCTTTAAACACAGATCTATTGACCATTAAATACATAAACTCCTCTCTCCTTTCTTTCTCTGCCTATTTCTGTTCCTCACACATGGCCTTCCATTTCTTGTTCTATATTATCTCACTGGCTGTCCCCATGCTCTCCTTACTTCCACCTTAGAGTCCCTCTCTTCCTTCAAGAGAACCACAATCTCTGCTTCCTATGAGGAGGCTTTCCTGATTCTCCCAGTCATAGGCCTCCCCATTCCCAAATTATGTCACATATAACTTCTCTCTATTTAGATATGTACATGTTGCTTTCCAGCAGCAGACATTGTGAGCTGGAATTATTTCATTGTTTTTGTGTTTGTATCTCCTGTGTCTACAACAGACCTGGTGGACACTTACTAAATATTTTTGCAAACTGGTTATCTCTGTGGATATAGATCA
>NW_025342676.1:0-1196 GCF_016433145.1 Gracilinanus agilis | reverse complement strand
GAGAGAGAGAGAGAGAGAGAGAGAGAGAGAGAGAGGAGAAAAGGGTCACCCAATGTAACATTTGAATCTCTGTATTATAAGCGACAGAGTCCCCAAAATATCTATAATGTATTGGCATCTGTCCTCACATCTGAACAAACCCTTAAAAAATATTGTGTTAATCGAAGAAGGCAGTATTGTAATTTTTATAAAATATTGTGAACAATCTCTCTTAGCAAATGTTTGAGGGAGGGGTAAATAAATGACAGACACTTAGAAAGATCTGGAGGTGACTTTTATATTAATTTTATTTTTTTCCATGTTCAGGCATAATATACCATCATGGAAGGGTTTTCAAGAGTTACAGATGAGAGGTGTCTTAGATCATTTTTTGCTGGGAGTCAATAAACCTACTTTTACTCTAATAAAAAAAAGTAATTTTGTTACTTCATGAAGTGTAGCTATGGGGTATGGGGGAGAGATGTACTATAACCTCAAAGGATTTGGAAGAGAGAACCAGCCTGTATCACATTTCTGCCTAGCTTTATGGTGGTAAGAAAATAAAGGAACATGGAAACAAGCCGAGAAAGGGATTTCCTTACATTCACCACAGCAAGTGTATTTGTACAACATAAAAAGAGTCTGGAATAGAAAACATGATGCCTGCTGTGACTGTAAAGTATCCTGGTGCCTAATACATTGGAGAAATTCTTGGATAATACTTCATCCTTGTGAAAAATATTACCCATATAAAGCTGTCAAAGTCAGTGTCAGCTTGGGTTACCTGCCATGGAAGAAACCAGCAAGTCCCACAAATTAGGCTACCCTGAAGGCCTGTCTAGTTTATATGCCAGACTTTCAGGACATATTAAAGGCCCAAATGCAACTGTGATTTGTACCCAATGTAGCCACTGAGCTGAGTGTAAATTGTACCGAGGAGTGCCACTGAACATTTTTATGCAGGAATTATCAACTGGCTGTGACCTTAAGCTTAGGTTTACTGGTTAACAATTCAATTCATTCAACGAAAAAAGGCAGACAAATCAGACAAAATGAAAATACATACCATGAACTCTCTGGACCTTACTGGTTCTTGACAGTATTTTATGGGAAATATGCTATTAAGGAATATATATATTCATACGTATATATGTCTCTGGCTGTGGTTTTAAGAAACAGTATAAGCAGCACACACACACACACATATATATATATAT
>NW_025342675.1:0-1072 GCF_016433145.1 Gracilinanus agilis | reverse complement strand
AGTTCTTAGCCCCTTGCTCTGTGTTCCCTGTGATGTGGCCCAGACTTTCTGGCTCTTACCCTTCCCCCTCCATTTTCAGACTCCACTTCCAGATTTGCATTGGCCCTCCCCCTCCTCCACAATTCAAAGGCATTGGAGGGGAGGGGGGCCTTCCTGACCAGGCCCACATTCCTTCCTCTTGGTACAATTGTTCTTTATATTCTCCTAGGTACACTGGTTTTTGCTAGTGGGCTTCCCCATTGGAATGGAAATAGAAGTAAAGGTGGTTTGGGCTTTTTCTTTTCTTTCTTTTCTTTTTTTTTGGCTCAGCCTCTTGGCACATGGAAATTACTCAAACACATAGAGGTGGAGCTGATGGGCCCAGAGTAGAACATTCCCATCTCATACAGGTCCTTATTACAAGCACAGCTTGGAGCCCTCCATAGTAAGGGATCACTCCAAGGGTAGGTTGATAAATGTTTAACAAGCCACCACTTGAGGAGAAAAATGTGCCCTAGGTCCCCTGGTGATTTTTATCTGCATTATTTGAATTTTTACCATCTCTTTCTTGGGTCTAGATAATTAAAACAGTAAGCCAAGCCCTGCTGGGCCGTTTGGTGATTTCTAGGAAGATAAATGATCTCCCTGACAGTTTAACACTCAGCTCCTCTGCCCCATGGTTCCACAATGCCCGTGGCTTGTTCCCTTATGGAAGAGGGCAGAGGGCTTCAGGCTGACATCCGAGGATCAGAGATATCTGTTGGAGGGCTTGTGGCTGAGCAGACAGGCATCTTGGTGGCCACTGGCCCAATCCGACAGAGAAGGACCTGAAGCTTGGGGCTAAGTGACTTTCCTGAGGTTATGGGGAGAGGGCTAGGAAAAGAGTTAAGATTGGAACCCGCTCCCACTCAGCCCCAGCCCTCCTTGAGGGCATCTTGTGACTGGCAGTCTCTTGTTAAAACTTCCCATTCGGTAAACTTCCCATTCGGTATGTGATTTCCCTGGCCTCCATTTTGGGGATGGCCCAAGCCAGCCATGCTTCATTCCTCTTCAATCTCTCTCTCTCTCTCTCTCTCTCTCTCTCTCTCTCTCT
>NW_025342674.1:0-2872 GCF_016433145.1 Gracilinanus agilis | reverse complement strand
GCTGTGTGACCCTGGGCAAGTCACTTGACCCCCATTGCCCACCCTTACCAATCTTCCACCTATGAGACAATACACCGAAGTACAAGGGTTTAAAAAAAAAGATCACTGTTTACTATTTGATATTTAAAACATCTGATTTCTCAGCTCTTTGCTATGGTCAGACCTCCTCCCCTCATCCCATTAAGGATTTCCTCTCTGGTGTTTCCTGGGATGAAGGAGAATAGAGATAATTATTTCCCAGTAATACAATTTTCAAGTAAAGAGGGGAATATGAACAACTTGATGACATGAGACCTCACAAATCTAGCCTTGTTAATGATCAGAAGATTGTATAGGAATAAAATTTTTCTATTTACTATGTAAAAGCTGGATATTCCTGTTAGGGTGTCAAGAGAGATTGATTCAAGTTATGACTACAGACAGAGGGAAACAGGAGGACATTAGCAAGCCTAATCCTAAGTATAAAGAGAGAATGTCCTCAATATTCTTTCCTTTAATAAATATAGCATTGTCACATGCTAGTAATAATGTTAACTTATCATTTATTACCATCGAGAATATCTTTCTTGGTAGTTGTTACTATTGTACCTTTTTTTTAAATTTAAATTTTGAATATTTTCCCATAGTTACATGTTTCATGTTCTTTCCCTTTCCCCAAAACCCCCTAACCTCCCTTAGACTATTGTACCTTTAACAATCTTGTTGATCACTTTGAAAACATGGAACCTAAATATATATAAGTATAAAATAGAGAATAGTTACCATTTGTTAAAATAAGATAGGCGAGAACACAAGGACAAAGAATAAGAAAATAAAGGTTGAAAATTGATTCCCCATAATTTTGATAGTTGTTATCAAAGCATCTTCAGTGGTAAGTGAAGTGAAGCTCAAAGATGAACTTCCCTTCAGGGCCAGGTGCAAGGATTGCTAAGGACACTCTTGTTCATAGAAAATAAACTTTTTATTTGAAATATATATAAGGGTAAAAGGATTTCTAATTCTAAGATATCCTAACTCTACCCAAATAAAATCCCATGTCCTGTAAGGAACCGCTTCTCCTGTGGTTCACAGGCTATGCTAATCCTCCCTGATCTAACTAACCACATTTATATTATTCTAAATAAACTTAATCACTCTAACTCTTAACTTCACCTTTAAGTTATAAAGATAACCAAGGCTAGCTGGTTGAGTCTCCAAAAGAATCAGGGTAGAACTCTGAGCTTTAATAGACTCAGAGTCCAAACCAAACACTAGGTTTTGTTTGGTCTTTTTATAGTTTAACTGATCTAAAGACAGTAACAGATAAATGAATAGTGTTTCCCAAGTCGGAAAAGAAAACACTCCACTCCTTCAAGTCTTTCACTCAGACAGAGATAGAGAGAGGCAAAGATGTTGCCTTCTCCAGCCCTGAGGGAGAAAGAAGCTGCATGTGACTCTGTTGACTGCCAGAAGCCACTCCTAGAATGCCACACCCAGCCAGTGAAACTGTCATAGAAATAACAGTTATAATTGCCACAAGTTGAAATTAACATTCTCCCTTAGCTCTATTTGAAACTCCAATTCTTCCTCAAGCCAGCTTCTCTACTTCTTATATTTAAACTAATAAAACAATACTTATTTTTTTAATATTACCCTTATACATTAGACTGCAATTTATTAATTTATCTGCTTATTTCTCAGTTAAATATTTCTCTCTTCCCGCAAACCTATCCTTGCAATATAAGCAGCTTAAGGACACAGACTACTTTTGTCTTTCTTTATATCCCTAGTATTTAGCATAGTGTCTGGCACATAGTAAAGCACTTAAAAAGAAAAACTTATTAATATCCTGTTTTCCAGAGGAAGTTTGAAAAGAATTTTGTTCTGATGATTACAGTGTACTGAAAATTACATTTTTAAAATTAAAAGTAATTTTAAATATTCAAACAGGATTAAAAATGGCATTAAAATACTGTTTTTATTTTTACTAGCATGGAGAGGTAAGTCAAGGCATACTGGAAAGATAATTGGGACTAAGACTAGAATCATGTTTGAATTCTGTACATTACATTATTAGTTGCATAAATAGGGTTAAATCTTTTAAGCCAAGACTTCAATTTTCATCTCATCTGTAAAATGAATAGATCATAGTTATACCGATTCATTTGAAGGGTTGCTACAAGGGAAATGCTTTGGAAATCATCAAATGCTTTTTTTTCCACCTTTACAGGAACTAGTGATTCTCTCTAATAATACATGTCCACATTTATTCCATACTTAAGTCTTGCGTCTCAGAGAGTTTCCTGAAATTTAGGAAGATTAAAGAACTTTCCCAAGGTCACATAATATGTGTCAGTATCAGAATGTGAACCTATGTCTTCCTGACTCAGATACCAATTATGACTCCACAATCTTCTATTACCAACAATCACTTGGGTAAGATAAGTGACACAAATTTAAATATCCAGGAAATGTATGATTAGGAAAAAAATTGAGCTTGTTATGCTATAAGAGTGAGAAAGATAGGATGGATGTTCTGAGTACTGCTCAGATATTTACATATCTGAGAACCTGGGGGAAAACCTCTAAATTTTACTTGGAGGATTTTTTTAATACTGATACCTTCTTAGAATCTGTCTTAGAATCAACACTATGCATTGCTTCCAAGGCAGAAGAGAGGTAAGGGTAGGCAATGAGGGTTAAGAGACTTGCCCAGGGTCACACAGCTAGGAAGTATCTGAATCCAGATTTGAGCCCAGGACCTCCTGTCTCTAGGCTTGTCTCTCAGTTCACTGAGCCACCCAGTTGACCCCTTTATGGAGGATTGATAGAAGACTATAGACAATAACTAGCCATGATGAGACATTTTGGAGGTGTTGAAATTTGAACCATT
>NW_025342673.1:0-1721 GCF_016433145.1 Gracilinanus agilis | reverse complement strand
AAACCCTGATCGACTTTATTCTCCAAGAGCTCTCTATGGTTGCGCTCCTTCTCTCGTTTGATCTATTTTTTCACTCTTAATTATTAGTAGCCGGTTTCTTAATTGTCTGTTTTATGCAAGGGTCTGGTTCCCCTGTGTCTCAGAGTTCTGTTTTTTGTGGAGGTTGTTGTTATGTCTGGACCTATCTGGGGTATTGCGATCTCTTGGCTCTTTTCATTTCTGTATTGCAGGGTCCCAGCAATGCAACCTTCATACTCTTCCATATTGGGGTTTCTCCTGAGGCTGGATGTTCTTCTTGTGATCTGGAACAGTAGTCAGGAACTTCCTTTTTCCAGGGTTTACTTGGAGGCATGTATTTGCTCCTCCTCTCCCATGGGCACCTTTGGAGATAGTGTCCAGTCTGGACACATGGGCTCTTCCACCTTCTCCCAGTCACAGGGGAGGCAGTCTGTTTATTCAGGTCCTCCTTGGGCAGCCAGTGCTCTGCCAGCTACTTCCAGATTGTCTCCCACAAGCCCCACAATTCCTTCTCCCTTTCAAGTTCCTCCAGAGGCATTATTCTAAAACACTGGGGGGAGAGGTGTGGATTGAGAGAGTGGGGTAACCTTCTCTTCCTCCATCTTCTCAGAAGACTCAGTTCATTGTCATGGAAATACTGTTTATATTTGTAAGGGTTTTGGGCCCTGCCCATTACACCTTCCCAGAAACCAGACAGCCTTCCCTGGTTCCTCTCCAACCTCACCTCATCATTTCTTAAGAAGGCAGAACACTGTGTGGGGTGGAAATTGAGGGTACCTTGGAAATGTCAAAGTTCACCCTCTTTTACCACTTATTAAAAACTAGATAGCCGTGGATGTCAATCGTTTCAACTAGAAGGCTTTATTGAGCAAGAGAGATGGAGGAGGTGCAAGACCAAGACCAAGACTAGTCACCCCGAGGGATTGCAGAGAAAATGTGACCCTGGAAGGAAGGCCCCATAATTCACAGGCAAATCTCCTCTTTTTAGAGGAAAATCCTGATGTGATCAAGTCTCCTAGAAGGGATTATAACATTAAACAATAGTGATGAACAGTTGTACAGTGGCTTTACAGTGAACACATTCAAGCTGATTAACATCTTCAGGAAACTGGAGAATAGCTTCCCAATGGCTGCAGCAACAAATCAACATTATACAAGAAGGACCAGGGAGTCAGAGCCAGCTACAAGGAAAGGAAGGTTCTGGCATTGCTACAGACCCAGAGCTCCGCAGGAGCCCCCAATCTGAGAATGATGATGGCAGGGGCTCAGCCAGGAGGTCTGGGCTCCCCATCTCCTGCCCCAAAGGGCCTCAATCATGGTGGTCAAACAGCCTATTTGGGGACATGGTCAAGGTGGGAACTGATGGAGCCTGACATTGTGCTTTCCTCAAATATTCCTTGTTGGTTTGTCCATTTGTCACAGGAACTTTTGGCATTTGATTTGTTAACTGGAAAAAATACTGAGCTATATGTGGGAAAAAGCACTCTGATTATGGAGAGGGCTTCAGTGCCTTCCTGAAGGCCTCCACACAGAGCTGAGCGCCACACACCCACACAGAGGCCTGGGAACTCCAGCCAGCTGGATTGGACAACTCCAAGGAGCCATTAAAGTTGGGAAGCTTCCATACCTTTCATGGGCAATCTGGGGCTGAGGAGGAGAGGCACAGGGACTGCCTTCACAATGGTAACAAAGACTGGAATAAC
>NW_025342672.1:0-3082 GCF_016433145.1 Gracilinanus agilis | reverse complement strand
ACTGCCCTAGACCAATGATATCACAAGTCAGGACTAAATTGGAAATCCATTCACCAGAATGGGTTAGCTTTTCTTTTGTAGCTATTAGTCTCAGTTAATGGTTAGGGGCACTGAGAAGTTAAAGAAATATGTTTGTTTGTTTTTTGTTTTGTTTTGTTTTTTAACTCTTACCTTGTGCCTTAGAATCAACATGAATGAATTCTAAGGTAGAAGAGTGGTAAAAGCTATGCAACTGGGGTTAAGTGACTGACCCAGAGTCACACAGCTAGGAAGTGCCTGAAGCTAGATTTGAACTCAAGTCCTCAGGCCATGCACTCTACTCACAGTGAGAAGTGAAAAGTCTTACCTAGAGTCATACAGCTAGTATGAGTTAAGAGACTCCAAGACCTTTTTTTTGGCTTCCTTCACATCTCACCTTGTGTGTGAAACCTTTCCTACTCCCTCTTAATCCTAGATCCCTCTGTTGGAGATTAAATACAATTGACTCAGATATATCTTGGATTCATAGATGTTTGCTTTCTCCCCATCATTAGCCCATGAGCTCCTTGACGACAAGAACTGTTATTCACTTTGCGTTTGCCTTCATTTTGATCTCTACTGCTTAGCCCAGTGCTTGCCATATAATGGATACTTCATAAACATGTGTTGAGTGGCTAACTGTCTCTAGCTGCCACCCCATGCTGCCTTTGTGGAATATCCTTTAATCTGCATGGAGTGCCATGAAAGATGTGTCTTCAAATCCTGCCTCAACCACCAGCTGGCTCACACTGGAGAAGTGAGGTCAGCTCTGAGATTTTTTTTTCTCATTTGTAAAATCAGAATACTTACAACATCTTTCATCTTATGTATATACATGCGTGTGGGGAGGAAATTAGCAAACTATTAAAAATAATAAACAAATAATAACAAATAATAAATAATAATAATGAAATAAATGTGAGCTACTAGGATCCAGTCCAGCAGAAACTCATTCAGTCTCTGCTATTGCCAACTGGATTTCTAGACCCTCAAGCCCTTTTGTCTTAGAAGATACATGTAAAAGGCAATTCCTTAAGGGATATGGAAGGGGCCTTCAGGGTGGTCCTGGGAGCATCCCTTTGTGGTTTGGTACCACAGTACATTTGTCAATACATGCTAGCCTACTCAAATGATACAAGATATTCACCTCTGGCCACTGGCCATTGACTTAGCTTACGACATTGAGTAACTGTTAGACTCCCCAGTTGGTGGCATTTCTCATAAACTGAAGACGTAATACCCTCCATGGGCACAATTGATTCCACTAGCTCATCTTCTCATCGGGGTTCCTGAGCCTTTACCACATGCATTTTGTCCCTTCATCGGGTGCAAATGATCACAGGAGTGTCCCAACGATTCCCTCCCTCACCCTCCATCCCCCAGTAGCCTCACCACAGCAAAGGACTGACAAGTCAAGCCCAGAAGACCCCAATGAACTTTACATTTTCCTCAGAAATCAAAGAATCTTATCTGCATGAGTCAAGACTGAATGTCTGATAACTCTGATTTAAGATTGGAAATCAGAATTCCCAGTTTCAAATCTTCATTGCAATGATTTTACAAGCTCTTTGACCCAGAAAAAAAAAAAAACACTTGGCCTCTATGATTTGAGGTTCCTCATCATTAAAAACTCATGGTTGAATGAGATGACATCTGAAGTCCCTTAGACATTTAATCAGTAGAATCTTTCCCACCACAACTTGGTGAAGTGAATAAAGGCATGGATTTGGAGTAAGGAAGACATGAGTTCAAATTCTGCTTCATTATTTGTTAGCTATTTAGTCATTTCTCTTTGGACCTCACTATCCTCATATATAAAATGAGAGGGTTAAAGTATATACTATTATAACTCCCTTTCAGTTTTAAATATTATGATTCCCAAAAAGGACAAGCTAAGACTGTCACCCCAGTTACAAATTCTTTTCAGAAGAGATGAGAGACATGTAGAATCCCATTCGTCTTCTCATTTTAGGGGCTAATTCTTACTACGTAGATATAAGCAGGACCAGAAAGACACCCCAAGGATGAAGCTTCAAATATACAGTGGGAATTCCTGATATAAGAATTCCTTTATTTCCAATGCTGATAGATAGCAGGCTAGTCTGAGGAATTGTCTGAGGTACACAGAACTTAAGTGACTTCCTCAGGATCATCTGTCTGGGAATATCCTGAGGGAGGAAAGGAAACTGTATCCTACAGGCTCCAAGTACTTTATCCACACTGGCTTTGAGCACCTGATGGATAAAGACTCAATACTGGATGGGGACAAAGAGTTCCATAGAAAGTGTGTGGCTTGGGCCTCAGAGCACTACTTAGTGGAAGAGATAATAGATACTGTGACACCTACTTTACAGATGAGGAAAATGAGACTCAGAGACATTAAATCATCTGAAAAAAAATGTCCCTTTTGCTTTCTGAACCCCTGGTTTCCTTTGAAATTAAGCTGAAATACAGCCAAGATTCTCTGCTGTCTCTGCACCTAAGAAGAGAGAACCTCCCCTTCTAAAGCTGTCTTGGGATCCTTTTGTAGAGTCTGTTTGTTCTCATATGTGTATATAACTCTGGATTAGAGAGCAACTCCTTGAGGGCAGGTATTGTTTTAGTTTAATATTTATAAATGTCAGCACTATTTCAACACTTTACACAATAATGTGCCTAATAAATGCTTGTTGAGTGATTAGTCCATAGTTTCTTCCTTAGAGAGGGTCACCCAGCTACTAAATATCAGAGGTGGGATTCCAGTATATATCTGATTAACCAAGGTAATATTTGTAAAGTTCTTAGAACATAATAATACTTGTTTTTTCTTCCCTCCTCCCTCCCTCCATCCCTTCCTTCTTTCCTCCCTTCTTCCTTCCTTTCTTCCTTCTCTAAAAGGGAACAATTATGGTTGGACTGGATATTTAGGAATTTGATCGCCAGGAAATCGATTACATGATGTCCAAATTAAAGACACAAGTGAGAATGACTTTTATGGTAGTACATTTACAAATAGGAAGAGTGAAGGTAGGGAAAATGAGAGAGAGAGAAAGAGAGAGAGAGAGAGAGAGAGAGAGAGAGAGAG
>NW_025342671.1:0-1295 GCF_016433145.1 Gracilinanus agilis | reverse complement strand
AGCCTAGTAATTGTTCTCCCTGCCTCAAGTCCCTCACCACTTCAAATCATACTTCTCTGAGCTGTCAAATTGATCTTCCCAAAATTAATGTCTACCCCTCACATCCTTCATCTAGTCACTCAACTCCAGAGGGTCCTTATTACACTCAAGATCTAATATAAAATCCTCCTTTTGACTTTTAAAGCCCTTCACAGACTATTTTCTTCCTAACTTTCTATCTTATATCTCACTCCATTCTGCTTGTGACACTACTGGTGACATTAGTCTTCTTGCTCTACCTTGCACACAATCTTCCATCTCTTGACTCTCAGAATATTCATTGAGTGTCCCATATGTCTGGAATTTCTTCCTTCCTCTTTTCTGCCTCTTAGCATATGTGGCTTCCCTCAAGTCTCAGCAAGTCTCACTCGAGTTTATCCCACCTTCTGCATGAAGCCTTTTTGGATCCTCCTCAATTTTGTGCCTTCCTTCTGGGCCTACCAACACGTTATCCCACATATATCTTGTTTATATATAGTTGCTTTCATTTTGTCTCCCACTGACAGGCTATGAGTTCTTTGGCAGCAGGACTATTTTTTTGCCATTCCCAATAATTCTAGCCTCCACAATGCCTGGCTCATAGTAGGTGCTCAATAAATGACAGGTGACTGACATTAAAACAAAAGATATGAGATATCAATATAAGAAAAGGCTCTAGAACATAGGTTATGAAATGCTAGTAGTGGAGGAGGCCTTACAGATTAGTTCAATTCCATCATGATGTAGAAGAGAATACTAAGGAGATAGAGAAATGAAGAGACTACTTGCCAAAAGTTATCTTTAAAGGTCCTCAAATCTCCACATTTCTAGGATTCTGTCATTCTAAGATGAAAACATAGTTTATTTTATATAGGTTTATTCAGTTTCTTGCCTTGATTTTGTATTTCTCTTTGGCAGATGAAATGTCTTCGTCTAACACTTTCAATCTTAACCAATCTGGCCACACTGAGTTTGTGTTCAAAGTGTTCACCACTTCCCCCAAGATCCAGGCCCTCCTCTTCTGTTTCTTCCTCCTCCTTTACATCATGATTCTCTGTGGTAACACAGCCATCATCTGGGCTGTGTATACTAACAGCTCCCTACGCACCCCAATGTACTTCTTTCTGTCTAATCTGTCCTTCCTAGAGATCTGTTACACCACTACTGTGATTCCACTGATGCTCTCCAACATCTTTGGTGCCCAAAGGCCCATTCCATTGGCTGCATGTACAGCCCAGATGTTCCTGTTTTGCGCCCTTGGTGGTACTGACAATTTT
>NW_025342670.1:0-1567 GCF_016433145.1 Gracilinanus agilis | reverse complement strand
GGGGTTGTTTTTTTCTTAAATCAGGATTAACTCAGAAAATCCGACCTCTTTGGTTACTTTATTTATAAATATTTTCATCCAATAAATATCTAAGTATTGACGATTTCTAGAAATAAGAATTTTTAATGTTTCAAATTATACAACTAGCTTTCAGTTTCCTCTAAATGTATTATAAATATTCCCAGAAATTTCCTATACCATGAAACTCATTTGAAATTAAATGGTGAAATTCAGAGATATAAAAAAAAATTCTTAAAAACAGTTTCTCATCACAAAGCCTGGCAGTCACTTATCAGGTTAACGTTCCCTTCATAGGTTAATAGATAATTTCTCAGAGGCAGCTAGGTAGTTCAGTGGATAGAAAGCCAGGCATGGAGTCAGAAGGTCCTGGGTTCAAATCAGGACTCATACACTTCCTAGCTATGTGACCCTGGGTAAATCACTTAACCCCAATTGCCTAGCCTTTACTACTCTTCTGCTTTGGTACTCATACTTAGTATCAATTCCAAGATTGAAGGTAGGGGTTTAAAAAAATAAACAATTTCTCTCAACTTTGCAAACCTAATCTAAAATATTAGTGCTCATTGTCTAACTGGGCAAACAACATTTTCAAAAAATCATCATTACAGCTGAAAAGGACCATAAAGAATTACCTAGACAGTACATTGATACTGGAAATAAATAGATTGAAGCTCAAGATGCAATGACTTACCCAGTGTCACCATGACTAATGGATGGATGATCTAGAATGCAAACCCTTGTTTCTTGACTCAAAATGAAATGCTCTTTCCTTTTTAATGCCCTATTTAGAGCAAGTGACATTTCCCCAAATGTTTTTCATATAAAAATTTGTTTTCATTCTCTAGCTTTTTGCTAGAAATTTTTCCCTATTGTTATTCCTAGTATTATTTCCTAACCATTTTTCCAAAATAGTATGCTCTTTTCATCAACTGAACCTCATAGGTCGGTTTTCCCATATTAAAATCATCTAATGAGTATTTCATTATACAGAAGATACAAATCCAAGTGATTTGCTTAATTCAATACATTCCTGGATGAGACAAAGTTTAGGGAGTATCATCAGGAGACCAAAGTTTAAATCCCACCATCCCTTAATTTCTCTGAGCTTCAATGTCTTCTTTGATCAATGGAGGAGAATAATCCTTGAACAAATATTTTGTAAGCTTCATAGTGACACACTGAGCTATCATTAGCTATTTTATACCTGAAAATGCCAGGCGGTATAGTAAGAGGGTACAGCTAGCTGCCAAGTCTTCCAACTGTTTGTTTGCTCAACAGGATCAAAGTGCACAATGGCTGAGAATCACATACTAACCACTTATTCAGTTCATCTTCCTGACTCTTAAGAAATTTAAGTATTTGTATATAGATTTTTATTTTGCTACCATACAACTAGCCGCTCTCCTCTCTAATCACAGTGGTTGTCCACCAAAAGGGTCCATTATGAAGTTATTTTAAAAATAATTTATTTGGATTAAATAAAAGATTAGAAACACAAGTACTACTCCCACGTAACATAGACTATATTCCATTCAGTCCTTAGATC
>NW_025342669.1:0-1031 GCF_016433145.1 Gracilinanus agilis | reverse complement strand
TGGATTTGCATTCTTTAATCGATGATGAATCAGAACATTTTTCATATCGTTATACACGGCTGTAATTCTTTATCCCCAAACCCTCTGTTCCTATCTGTTGACCATCAGTGGGAGAACAGCTCCTCTTCTCAGCTATTTGGCAAAGTTCTCTGTACATTTGAGATGAGAGACCTCAGTCTGAGAAACTGTCAGTAGAAGTTTGCTACCGTTTGTTGCTTTTCTCCGAATCTTGGCTATATTTGTTTTATTTGCACAAAACCTTTTCAATTTAATGTATTCAAGATGATCCATTTTCTGTGTCACAAAGCTCTCTCCCTCTTGTTGAGTCATAATTTCCCTCCTATCCACAAATCGAATAGGCCATGTATTCCCTGCTCTGATTTGTTTACATCCCCCTTTACATAAGTCTTAGGGCCGTTTTGGCAAATGGTAGAAGATTCTGGTCTCTATCTAGTTTCTGCCAAACTGCTTCCCAGTTTTCTCACCAATTTTTACCAAATAGTCAATTCTTATTCCCCAAACTTGGAACTTTGTCCTTGTCCAATACAAGATTTCTATCATAGTTTACAAATGTAAACTACAGAAAAACAGAAAGAGAGAAAGAAAAAGAGACAGAGAGACTGTGACCTTGTGTCCCTGGGCTAGTCACGGAACCTTCCGATGCCCTCTGGTGTGAGGAAGTCTTCTGCTAGGAGTCTCCTACGCCGACAGATGAAGTCAGAGGTCCGATAAAACATGTGTCTACACTCTGCACAATCTCTCATTATAATGCATGCGTGGTGGGCTCATGCACACATGCAAGATAAAAGCAACTGCCCATGCACGTGTTTGCACGTGTGTGTGTTCACACAAATATGATCACATCTGTGATCTCCTCTGAGTAGGGAACATCCTCTGTCACTGAGGCTTGTAAAATACATAAATATACCCCCAGCTCTTTTTCTCTCTCTGTATATATATATATATATATGTATATATATATATGTATATACACACACACACACACAAAACACACACACACACATATATAT
>NW_025342668.1:0-1034 GCF_016433145.1 Gracilinanus agilis | reverse complement strand
TGAACCAATGATTCTTGGTCAGAGCCTTCCCTCTCACAATACCTCCCACAAACCTTTCCTAGAGCTTGTTGGCATACACACAGCTGCAGGTCTACCTCCTCCATCAGACTGGGAGGGGACCTGGAGAGCACACCATGTTTTTTCTTTCCTTGTTTTGAACAGTGCCAGGGTCAAAGGAGGGCTTTTCTACGCACTCATTGACTAGATCAAAGAAATGTTTAAGAGGAAGGAGCCAGAGAGATTGGGGAAGATTTGTATGACTTGAGGCAGAAGGAAAAGAGGAGCATCATTTCTTTTCTGATCAAAGCACAGACTAGGGAAAACCTTCAGGACTCTGTTTCAGGACTATCCAGACACTTGTGAACAGGTTTCCATGGACCTACAGCTGCTATATTGAAGAACTACTTGGTGAAAAGAAACAAAGAGAAAGTGTGTGTGTGTGTGTGTGTGTGTCTATGTGTTGATGGGTAATGTGAAAGAGAGCAAAGACATGATCCCTAGCAACAAAGACTGAGTGAAATGGTGTCCTTGTCAGTAATTTTAAAGAAGGAGAAATCAAACATGGCAGGTCAGTTATTCTGGGGGAAGTTTTAGTGCCTGAGATACCAAAGTACCAGTGAAATCATTTGACAATACAATAGCAGAGCAGGCAAATGTCATTCCTACTGTATTCTGTTTCAAGTTTATTTTATGTAAGAAATGATCTCTAAGTAAGGTGTTGCCATCTCCATAATAAACTCTCTATGATGAATGAAATTCCCTCATTGGCTGATGTTGGTCAAATCTGTGGATGAAACACACTAACCTGGGATGGACGACTGTTGCTCTCAAAGGCCATTCTCTGTGGCTCCAGGATCCCTGTAGAGGTAGCAAAGGAGCCCAAGTCATTCCATTTTGTAGTTCCTCTCTTTCCCCCCAGGTCACCTCAATGCCTGAAGTAACCCATTTAGTAGAAAACAGATTGACTCACTGATCTAGGGAAGGTGTGGGTTGGGGTGGGGGGTGCTGTGGAAGGAACTGACAGTAAAGGAGGT
>NW_025342667.1:0-2150 GCF_016433145.1 Gracilinanus agilis | reverse complement strand
ATTTTTGAATTTATGACAATGTTCCCAGCTATAGGGCTGTCTTTATAGTAACTTCTGTTCCGTTATTATGGATAATTAAGGGATAAAGGTTATGAGCACAAATACTTCCAGAATTAATGAGAATGCGTTATTCTCTGAGTTAAGGAAAAAGAGAATGAAAAAAAACATTCAGAATTTTCTTGGATTATACTTTGAAAATGGTTTATAATTTTTTATTGGTAAGAAACTACCTGTTTCCCCCTCCTTACTCATATTTCATTCTCAAGACATGGTTATTTTATTTCCAAATAGGTATTAACCAAAGTTGTACAATGGAACGAGTTCTTCTGGAATCAGAGGACTTGGTAGAGTGATGGAGTTGGGATAAGTAAGATCTGCATTTCATTTCTGACTCAAGTGCTTACTAGCTGTGTGAGTGATGAAGTCACTTTATCTCAGCCTTAGTTTTGTCAATTAAAAAAATAGTTTTAATCATTGTATCTACTTCCACAGATTGCTATGTATTTATTTCCCTAACTCTTCTAAATTTTAGCTGATTGACTTTAAGTAAGCCATTTATGCTCTCTCTAGGTCGTAGTTTCCTTATATGTAACATGTAGTGATGGACTAGGTAATTTCTATGGTCCCTTTCAGCTCTGAATCCTTGGTTTCTTCCTGCATTATGGTGCTATCATCAATTACTAGCAACATATTGAGCTCTCTTACAAAAGGAAGACATAGGAAAAAGGAACAAGCCCTGGCTTCTAATTATAATTTATGTCACAAGACAAGATGAAGAAACATGGGAAGACTCAGATGAAGTGAGGCAGAATGAGGAACCTCATGCATTTATTATTGATAAGAATTTTTGCTTAACTATTTTTTTTAACCCTTGTACTTTGGTGTATTGTCTCATAGGTGGAAGACTGGTAAGGGTGGGCAATGGGGGTCAAGTGACTTGCCCAGGGTCACACAGCTGGGAAGTGGCTGAGGCCGGGTTTGAACCGAGGACCTCCTGTCTCTAGGCCTGACTCTCACTCCACTGAGCTACCCAGCTGCCCCTGCTTAACTATTTTTAACATCAGAAGAAAGGACCTACTATGTGGGTAAAGGTTCAACATTTGGCAAAAGTAGATTCGGAAATCATTGTAATATTAAGAATATTAAGAGGGAGAGAAATAGAATCAATAAACAAATAGAAAATAGAAGGTAAAGAATTACTAATTTAAGTGAAGAGAATACCAAAGTGAGGCTGAGTACTAATAATGACCGTTACAAAAGATGTGAATTTCCATTATTACTTATTATTTATATCATTTGTATACATTTATGAGTGTGAATGTTGATTTCATTAGATAGACTGTAAACTCAAGACAAATTTGTTGTGTTTTTTTTTCTATCATTTCCTCTCAAATACATAGTTTAGTTTCTGGCATTTCATAGGCACTTAATGAATGAATGATTGTTGGCCCTAGACAACATGTGATAAAATATACATTTAGAACAAAGGTGGGAGACAAGTGGCTTATAGAATGCTATTCCATTCTCAGTTTTGTTAATTTTTTGTTAATGAAGACAACTGGGCATGAAGGTGGGATGATCCTGAAATGAGTGTGTGATAAAAAAGAAATTAAAGAAAATAAGCTTCTCATTAAAAATTAAAAACAAAGGAAAACTAAAAAATGTATTGATATAAGAAAACCATATTAGTGAAATTAAAGTGTCACATTTGACTTTACATTTTCAGCTTGATTTTAGAACTTTTTTGAACAATGCTCCTTACTGTTCTGTTTCATTTAAAGAGCTTAAAGTTCAGATTATAAATTTTTAAATGAAAATATGTTAAGATTATCAACTAATTTCCTCTTCTCTGTCTTCCAGCTGTGAACAGCCTGTTGCTTTGATATACTTGTCATGTGCAATACATCTTCAAGGAGCCTCTCTTTTTACAGGGGCTTGATAGGTGAGGAAATTGTTGACTTACCAAGGCCTCTGTCCCACAATACATAAAATCTACACTTTGGAATTAGAAATAAGGGCTTTTGTATAGATATCCACTTTAGAAACTGCTAAGCAGTGAGGATAGAAAGGAAGACCAAAAACAATCTATGCTCTCAATGAGCTTAAAGTCAAATTGTGGGAGAGAATATGCAAATCATTGGGTACAAATA
>NW_025342666.1:0-2402 GCF_016433145.1 Gracilinanus agilis | reverse complement strand
TGAGCACAGTCAGTCTGGCCTCTCCTAACAAGGTGACTGACTGATGGTTTTCTTGATGGTTTCAATCTCAAGAAACTGGGGCTGGGGGAGCAAGAAGCTCTTAAAGACGGAATTATAGGGGGAGAAGAAGATAAAAGATTTTTGCCAAATTAATGAAAAATCAATCTAGTCTCCCAGAGACATTAACGTTCAATGGGCCTTGGATGGAACGATAGCATGAAAATCCAATCTGGCCAATGAAAAGAAGCCTGGCCTTGGCAAGGGTGCCTAGGGGTGAGGATGAGGAAGCCTAAGAAGGAGGGAGTCCCCTAACCTTCTAGAAAGAATGGAAGAAGCCCCCCTTGAAGACACCCTTCTTAGGGACTGGGAGCAGGGTCATCCTAATAGGGAGGACTGAAGGATCACACAATTTAAAGCTAGAAAAAACCTTAGGGAGACCATCTAGTCCTACCCCCTTATTTTACAGAGAAGAAAACTGTAGCTTAGAGAGAGAAAAGGAAAGAAGGAAATAAGCATTTATTAAGCACCTACTATTTACCCTGAGTGAGTGAAAAGGGCTAAAAGGGAACAGGGAGAGGAACAAGAAGCAGGGGTGAGACTCCCCAATAGTGACTAGCAAAAACTCAATGTAGCCCAAACCAAATTCATTCTTTCCCCCACAAACCCTCCCTTCTTCCAGACATCTTTATTTCTGTCAAATGGAACCATGAACCTTCCAGTGTCCTGGGGCCACTGCCTGAGCATCCTTCTGAACTCACCCTCTATCAATTCAAATAGCCAATCGGTTGCCAATCTCTACAATATCTCTCACATCTCACCCATTCTCTTCACTCACACTACTGCCACTTTAGTTCAGGCCTTCTTCATCTCTCACCTGGATTATTGAAATAGCCTCTCATCTCTCTAATCTATCCTACACATTGCTGCCAAAGCAATTTTCCTAAGCACTGATCTAAACGTGTCACTTCCTTACTTAATCATCTCTTATGGTTCTCTATTGACTAGGGGAAAAATGCAATCTGTTCTGTAGAGCCCTTGAACTCAGGACTAGGAACAAAAGAATTAAAATGAAATACAACCTCTATCCTTTTAGAGCTAAAAGGAAGCTGACAACGCATCTAGCTGGATCTTTCATTTTACAGATGAGGAAGCCCAGAGAAGAGAAATAACTTGACCAAGATCACCCTAGTCAAAACTAGAATTTGAACCCCAGCTCTTTGACTCCAGAGCTCATTCCACAATGCCACAGTACCAATCACTTACTGCTGGGGGATGATCTAATGGTTCCTCACTTTCCCCTTGCAACCAAGCCCAAAGCTACCCTTCCCAGGGGCTAGCAAAGCTCAGCTAATGTCCAGCTTTATTAAGAGACAGATGTTGGGTCTGGAGTTCAAATGATCAATGAAGCCCATTTGAGAGTTATTGGCCAAGGGAGAGAAGAAATGAAGGGCAAGGGGAGACTAATGGGGGACACCAACATTCGGAGATGGAATAGAGACAGAGAAGATGATGAGAGGGGTAGGAGGGAAATGTTCTGGTCTTCCTGGGGCCTGAACCTCTTTGGTTCCAGGGATCAGGAATCCGTTGTTCCCTTTATATATATTTTTTAAAACCCTTGTACTTCGGTGTATTGTCTCATAGGTGGAAGAGTGGTAAGGGTGGGCAATGGGGGTCAAGTGACTTGCCCAGGGTCACACAGCTGGGAAGTGGCTGAGGCCGGGTTTGAACCTAGGACCTCCTGTCTCTAGCCTGACTCTCACTCCACTGAGCTACCCAGCTGCCCCCTCCTTTATATTTTTAATGACATTCAGTCTCCCATCTCCTATCTACCCATCGGAGTGATGAACTGGCTATTCCTCATGCCTAGAATGTTTCCCTTCCTTATCTCTGGTTCGAAGATCTCTCTAAGGCTCAACTAAAGCGCCGCTGGCTCCCATGGTCTTTAGGGCTCCACTCCTTCTAGAAGGTTGGGGGATATCATTATACATACAAGAAGCAGGGGTGAGACACACACACATATATATCCTCTGTGTGTGTATGTGTGTGTACTTATATCTGCATCTAGGTGTGGATTTTTGCTTTGTTTCTAATTAATGTTTGGAATTCAGAATAGGATTAGGTGATAATATTTAAATGGCAAAAAGAAAATAGGATGCTGTGCAATTAACAAAGCTAGTACAAGAAAACAAAACCTTTCTTGGTAAAGGAAAAAAAAATATATATATATATATGGTGGGGGAGGCAGCTAAGTGGCTCAGTGGATTGAGAGCCCGACCCAGAGATGGGAGATCCTGGATTCAAATCTGGCTTCAGATACTTCCTAGCTGTGTGACCCTGGACAAGTCACTCAACCCCTATTGCCTAGCCCTTACTGCTCTTCTGCCTTGGAGCCAATACATAGT
>NW_025342665.1:0-8259 GCF_016433145.1 Gracilinanus agilis | reverse complement strand
AGCGCCTTCCTCCCAGTTCTGGAAGCTGCAACACAGCTGCATTTCTTTCTGCTTGTTCTCCAAGTCGTACCCCCCCCCAACTATGCACCCGGATTTACATCCCTCCTCCTTTTCCCCAACCGTCTCTGGCGAATTTGCCTCCCACTACAGCCCTGCATCATCGGGAATTTGCTCTCTTATCTCCCTGCCCCCGCCCCTAGGAGTACTACATAGGCTTCCAAATAGGGGATAGGAGGTGGAGGAAGGGGTCTTCTCGCCCCTAGAGCATAAAATACCCCGCTTTCCTGCTTCTAGATATCTAATTTCTAAAATGTGCCTTATTGATTTCCTCAGGGAGTCCTTTCCCCGTTATCCTTTCACAAAAAAAAAAAATCAGTCCGACGCATGTCTTGTCCCAAGCTCATACAATGCTATCCTAATCCACCCTCTTTGCCTACTAGGACTGCCCCCGATGCTTCACAGCACATTTCCCTCAGTGGGTTTTAATGAGTGCTGGGGTGCTGGCCTCTTTCAGCACCATCGACCCAAGGACAGCGCTCAGCCTCAGCCCCGCCCCTCGGCTCTGTACGGCGGCGGGGGGGGGGGCGGGGCGCCCTCCTCGGCTTTCAAAGCTGATTGGCTGTGGCAGCCTCCACCTTCGCCTCTCTCGGGCAATCACAGGCGCTCAGGTGACAGTTCTGCGGGAAGCGGAGGCTGGAGCTGGGAGGGAGGAGAGTCACCTAGAGACAGACAGACAGAGGGGGCGCTGCCCCTAGATGCTGACTTGATTGCCTCTCGCTGTTTGTCACCGCCGCCCTCACCCCACCAATCGGTGGGTCTCTCCACCCCTCCCTATACACTGGTTCCATGCCCCGCCCCTCCCTCCCCCTTTTCGCATTGCGGGCCCGCCTGACTCGACGCAGCCACCTCAGAACCCGACTTGACTCCTTGCCAAGCAGGAGAGTCCGACTCTGCCAAAATCCCGCTTTCTAAATCTTTCAGGGGTCACCCTCCTCCTACCCTGGGCATCAATGGCTCCCCCGCCCCTTCCTTGCCTTGACCCCTTCTCTCTGCTCTTTCCCTTCCTGACGCAAAAGTATCCCTGAGCTGCGGCCGATTCTGGGGTGGGCCTGAAGTGATGGGTGCGGGGGTGAGAAGGGGGAGAAGGTGACGTCAGGGTGAGTGGGAAAGGAGGGGGAAGGAGGAGAGGAGAAGAGAGAAAAGGGATAGAGCGGAGGAAAGGGGAGGGGAAAAGGAGAGGAGAGGAGGTGGGGAGGGAAAGGAGAAGAGAGGGAAGGAAGGAGGGGGTTGTGGAGGGAAGGCGGTAGCTGCTGCAGAGAATTAGGGTCCAACTCGGGATCCGAAAGCTGCATGATGAGGTGAGATAAGAACTGCTGATGGAGGAAGAGAGAAATTGAAAAGTGGAAGCAGTATCGTGGAGGCTCCAGAAAAAGGGGGACAGAAAGGAGAGATGGGGAATGAGGAAGACAGCATGGAATAAGGTTTCCAAGGAGGTGGAATCTGAGGTTGCAGAGGAGAAAGCTGGTGAGGGGTGAGGAGGGAAAGACGTGGTGAATGCCTGGAGCCTTTTGACTGGATTTTCCCACCCCATTTCCACCATGTCCCCTTGGCCCCTACCCCTGGCCTGCCCAGCCCTCACTTTAGTCCTTGGAGCCCTTACTTCCCTTTTCCTCTGGTACTGTTATCGACTAGGTTCCCAGGATACCCCAATCTCTGGGACTGGGGGTGCTAGCAGAGGGGGTGTTGGAATTGGTAGGGGGACTGAGTCTGTATGTCAAGGCCCAGGAGCCACTAGGGAGCCTGGTGAAGGGCCTGGGGCAGAAGGCCTGGTGAGTCGGAGGCTTCGGGCCTATGCTCGGCGTTACTCATGGGCTGGGATGGGTCGGGTGAGGCGGGCAGCTCAGGGCAGCAGCAGCCTTGGTGGAGGGCCAGGGATCCAACGCCCAGCTCTGCTCTTTTTGCCCGACCTTCCTTCTGCTCCATTTGTGCCCCGGGATGCCCAGCGACATGATGTGGAACTCCTAGAGAGTAGTTTCCCTGCTATCCTTCGGGACTTTGGAACTGTGAGCTGGGATTTCTCAGGGACATCTTCTCCACCTCGGGGATGGTCTCCTCCTTTGGCCCCTGGGTGCCATCAGTTCCTACTCTACAGAGCTGGTCGATGCCAGCCAAATAACTGTCGACGCTGCCCAGGGGCATATCGGGCTCTTAGAGGGCTAAGAAGCTTTGTGAGTGCCAATTCTTTTGGCAATGCTGGGTTTTCTGTTCTACTGCCTGGAGCCAGACTTGAGGGGCGCTGTGGACCCACCAATGCTCGGGTTCGTTGTCACCTAGGTAAGTAGTGGATCAAGGATATTTAGGTCTATTGGGGTAAAATGGAAGATTATGGGTCTATTTTTGGAAGTGCTAGGAATGTCTGAGTCCAGTGGAAGGGAACTTCTGACTTTTACCTGGGCCTTCTCCAACAGGCCTGAAGATTCCCCCTGGTTGTGAGTTAGTTGTTGGGGGTGAACCCCAGTGCTGGTCTGAAGGACATTGCCTACTTGTGGATGATTCTTTCCTGCACACGGCAGCTCATAATGGTAACCAGAACCCCAGAATTCTGGGGAAAAAAAGAGATTTGGGATTCTAGAGGGGATTGGCTAAATCTGGGACTTTAGAATAAGACTGAATGACTTGAATCCCGTTTTCTGTTTGTCTCCAGGCTCTGCAGAAGATGGACCTCGTGTGGTCTTCATTGTTGACCTTTGGCACCCCAATGTAGCAGGGGCTGAGCGACAAGCTCTTGATTTTGTCTTTGCACCTGACCCATGAAGGGAAATTTGATGTTCCAATATCCTCCCAGAGAGAGCCTCAATCTCCTCCCTGGGAACCACAGACAAAAAGGACTTAGGCTGTTTGGTATGACATAGTTTGGCTCTCACCTCTGGTGCTACTACAGGGCATGCAGAAGTGAGAAGTTGGCATATCCAAAAACTGAAATACAAATTTACAATTCTCTTTAAATCCTGGCAGCATCCTTCCACAATGTACAAGAGAGCTGGTTGGGGATGGGTAGTTTCAGATGCAGTATAAAGATCACTACACTTGAAGTGAGGAAATCCAATTTCTAAACTTGTTTCTGCCACTAAGCTTTGGTTGTTTTATAAATCACTTCACCTGGGTTTTAGCTTACTTCTCTGACATGATAGGGTTAGATTAGATGACCTATGATTCCTTTTAGCTCTATGAATAAGTGAAGTTTATCCACCCTACATATATCTTCCCTTACCTTTTCTCATTCATACCCAAAAAAACAAATCCCAACCTGCCAAAGGTTTTCTCTTCCTCCCCAAGAACCAGATCTATCCTCAACATTCAACTTTATTTCAATAATTTAATAGAAAATTAAAATAAATAATAAGAAACAAGTAGGTGGAGATAAGGCCAGGCTGGGAAGGCCACAGGCCACTTCAGTATCAATTTAAGAAGGGACGGGGAGAGGAGTACAGGTGAATTGGCTGTAAAACATACAAGGGTAAAGGAGGAGGCTTGGAATGTAGCAGATGGTTATGGTCATGAGAAAAACTTTGGCACATAACACATACTAAGAGGAAGTGAAAACATGGGCAGAACCAGAAATCTGAAACATGCAGTTATGATAGATGCAAAGATAGGAGAATGTTGGAAATGGAGGTAAGAAGATAGTAAAGTAAGTGGGAGGACATCATATCCAAGTGGTTTGGATGGGGTAAATCTAACTGACATGTTGAGAAGCATTGTAGAATGTGCCTTGGAATGTACCATGTTGTTGATGGGCTTGGAGTAATAAGGAAGATAAAAAGGACTAAATGTACCGTACCATAAATCAGAAATAGTGAGTGGAAAGAGGAAACCCACGACTTGACCAGCAAAGCCGGGGTAGAAGTCATGGGAAGGGAGAGAATGGAATCATTATGGTGGTAGTGACAATAAGGAGGGGGTAACAAGTTCAAGGGCAGGGTGGTGAAAGGTCAGTCCTTGAAGACAGCCTGCTGGCCATGGGGTCGTTCATCATGAGTAATGTGTCTTCTGACATGGATCCTTCGGACTCGATGCTCTCGCCCATCTTCATCTTCTCCCCGCCCAGCCCCACCTCCTCCAGCAGCACCTCCTGTGGCTTCTAAGAGAGCAGGGTCAGGCCCCCGGGGTGTCTCATAGATCAGAATATTCAATGTTTCTTCAAAGATCCTTGCCTCTGGGAATTCCACCTGTGAGTGTTAAAATTATGACTAACTAACTCTGTGAAGAGTTAGAGGCCAAGATTAGCAAGTTTGTCCCAGCTCTCAGCAGTTTTGATTTCATCCAAGAAGAAAGAGAGTGGGAGAAAAGAGGGGAGAAGGAAAAGGAAAAGGGAGAGGGAGGAAAGGAGGAGAAAAAGGAGGGAGGGATAAAGGGAGAGGTATCTCCACTCCCAAAACCACCTTATTTTCAATGCAATAGTCTTCTCTGCTAAACATACTGATGCCTATTACACTGCTTCCCTAATGGCTGGGAGTACTAAAGTGGCCCTTTCCCACCCTCAAATCCCAGGTTCATTCCTGACCTTGGTTTGCTTCTTCTCAGTGGCATAGACAATAGAGGTACAGCAGACTTCAGCAATCTTTCGGCCCTGTCCATAAAAAGACCAGCAGCAGATCTCATCACCCAGTACATCTTTGAGAAAGAGCAGCCGCCCATGGAAGCGCAATGCCAGCTTGTCGAAGAGCTCGATGTTCTTTAGTAGGTTGTCATCTGACGTGCTGGGGAATAGAGAAGTGAGTAGCAAAAGGCAGTCAGATTCCAGCACCCAAACCAACTCATCATTTGATGAATACTAGCTCATCAAATCCAAGGTAGAGTTTTGGGCATTGGGAGTAGAGATGGAAAAGAGATAGGACCTTGGGCAATAAGACTATGGTCTTATTAAGGAAGAGAACAGGGTTGAGAACTGGAGGGCCAGGCCAGGCCAGAGCTCTCTCTCACCTGGTGTAGGAATATTTGTTGTTACTTCGATTATGCAGCAGCTTCACGACTGGCTGAAAGGGAAGGAAAAAAAGGATAGAAAAAATGGTCAGGCTGAGTTCAGGAAAGCCAACCCTTTTCTATATACTGGTGCCTCACCTTAGAGGTGCTAGCCAGAAGCTGCTGTTCCTCCCTTGGAGATGTCACCATGGGGATAAGGCAGAGTGGAGAAAGGCTCTCACTCTTTTGCTAGAGAAAGAGAAAGGTTAGTTGCCATCTGACAGAGGAGATGTGGTGAGGAGTATGGTTAAGAAGAACTGGGGTTTGAGAATCAAGCATGAAATTCAGCTACCTCTACTTCTCTTTTCCCTATCACTCAAGAGTCCTACAACTATCAGGAAACACAATAATGGAGAAAGGGCTCTGGGAAAATAAATCAGAGCATGAGAGAGGCAATATATTGCAGTAGAAAGGACACTGGGATATACTTAGGGTTCTGCCACTTGCTGTTAACAGAATTAGTACAAGTGACTTTACCTCTCAGTATACTTCCTTACTTCCTTACCTGTGAAAGGGGGAAAATAATGAGCTTGATTACTCCACAAGATTATCTTGTGTTATATAAATGAACATGTTATAAAAATACAGAAATGTCTCAAGTGTAGTGTCAAAAAGACACCCTGTCTATTATTACAAACGAAAAGCAATATGGTAGACTGGAAAAGATGAGATACTTGGGAGCCAGGAGCCCAGAGTTCATGTTCTGGCTCTGATACTAGATATGGTCAAATCACCTTACATTTCTGAGCCTCAGTTTCCTCAACTATAAAATGGGGGTGTTTATACTGCTTACTTCAAAGGTTTTTGGGGAAGGAGAATGGGATGCTTTGTAAATCTTAAAAGTATTATGTACATGTTAATTATTCTTGCCAGAGCTAAAAAGGACATTAGAACTAGTCTCATTTATTTATTTTACAAGAAACTGTCCAGAGTTCCAGAGAGGTTAAACAATTCTATGGACGCTGAGCTAGGATGGGAACACAGTGTTCTCAAAAGAGTAGGCCACATGAGCCCCTGTTTCTTTGCTCACATATCACTCCCTACAGTTTATTTTCTTGTGTCAATGACACCCGTCCCATATTGGTTACTCTTGCAGATAATATGACCTAGGAAGCCAAATGAGAGATGGTGAAGTGTGGGAGAGAACTGGCTGGAGACAAAATAGTTTCCTTATGTGTCCCTCAAGGGGTCAACAAACAGATATAGGAAAAGGTGGAAGAATATGTGATCTTACCTGTAGAGCCAACTGGCAATCCTCAGCTAGCCCTTGCACCAAGTAGTATCGAGCTTCACCCAATAGCTCGCCCAGTTCCCGAGGACCCTCTGGCAGAGGCACTGACCCATCCCGAAGGTAGTTCAGGATTGTCCCAAAATGACGTCCACTCCGGTCAATCAGCACCCAACCTGAAAGAAGAAAGGGCAGAGGGAAAGAAGACGGGAAAGATTTTCCTCTTTTAATTATTTCCATGCCAAAAAAATATAAATCCTTTTCCAAAAAAAAAACTGCCCTCTTTCTGGAAAGGATAACATAATTTATCATTGTCCTAAGGATAGAATATTAACACTTGAAAAAATTATTAATTTCATATTTAATAATTTAATTTAATAATAATTAATTAAAATTAGCAGATTTTTGTTGATGATGATTCCTTCATACTATTATTAGCTCCACAGACTTCACCTTTTGATGAAAGTTGGTATCCATCTTAAAAGTTAAAATAAATTAAAATACTCAGGATACCTGGTGAGAGTTACCTAAGGTGAAGTAACCACTGACCTAAGCACAAAATCTTCCTACTTCAGCAAGATTTTGTGTCTATATTATCCAAACTCCCCATTTCTTAATATGTTCCTTCTCCTTCTTGGTGGGATCAGGTGCACTGCAAAGACTCCATCCCCACCCCCCTGGGCTTCTATAGGAACAAAGGCATAATCATATCCCTTGGCAGCATATGGAACAGCTGCTTTTATTCTTCATTCAATACCAATTTCCCTTCCCCCAACTGCAAGGCTGTGGCATTCCTACTACTACACTCTCCACCGGCTACACACATGTACCAGCAGCTGTCTTCCCTTTCATCTTGGCCAGGGTCCTACTCATTCCTGCCTCTTGAGATAAGTAGGCAACACCAATGGTCCCTGAAGTTGGGGCCAAACATGCCCTTAATTTTGTATTTCTGCCATTAGGGAAAACCCTATACAGATTGTCATTTGTCTCTCTATTAGTAATAATTTTCATATCTAGTAAATATAATTCATTTCCCCTCAAAAGACTGCCCTCTACATGAAGGATATAGTATACCTAAAGATATGCTATTAATATGTGAAGAAAGCTTAGGTAACTTTTTGTTGATGGTCATTCCTCCTTTCTAAAAATAATCAGCTCAGAAGGCCTCACCTTTTAATAGAGGTTACTTGCAAACTCTGAGTACCTTTCCCATTTTTTGTTTCTGATATATTTAAAAGACCAGAGGTTTTAGAGACAAGAAAATTTAGAGGTCATCTAGTCTAACATTTTATAGACGAGGAAACTGAGGTCCCAAGGGGTTAAGTGACTTCCAAGTCACAAAGGTATAGTGACAGAGCCTGGACTCGAACCCATTTCCCTTGATTTCCCCAGTACACCATGCAGCTTTTTTCAGTGAGCACCTATTATGGGCCGGGCTGTGCGGGACAGGCACGACAGACGAACAAGACTTCGTCCCGAAGTGCCCAAGGAGTTTTCAGGCTCGCAGGACAGCTGCACTCAAGTCGGTTCCGCGTAGCCCCACTAGTTTTGCCCAGCCCTGGTCCCAAGCCCGGGTACCTTCGGAGTCTGTGAGCACCTCCATGCGGCCACTGAACATAGCTTTGAGCATGGTGTCCTGCTTGGTCAGGGTCTGCAGCGTGGTGTAGTGGAGCGAGCCCCCCACATTCAGCTTCACATACTTGCTACTCGGGCTCAGCGGCTTGAGGTCATAGGCGGCGCCTCCGCCTGCTGCCCCGGGGGTGGGAGATGTGGGCGGCAGCGAAGGGCCCGGGGGCTCGGGACCCCCAGGGGAGGGGGCGGCTGGGGATCCCGTGCCGGTGGCTTCGGCCGACATGCTAACCACTCCCACCGCCGACGGCTACGGCTGCAGGGATGGAGATGACAGCGGCAGCAGCGGAGTTACTCAGGCCCAGGCCACCCCCCCCCCACCCCGAATCCTAGTCCCAGCCGAAACCTCGGACCCAGGTCCTCTGACCCCGCCCTTATAC
>NW_025342664.1:0-1553 GCF_016433145.1 Gracilinanus agilis | reverse complement strand
AGTAGGCAATGGGTCGCTCAGGGTCACCCAGCTGGGAAGTGTCTGAGTCCGGATTTGAACCTAGGACCTTTTGTCTCTAGGCCTGGCTCTCAATCCACTGAGCTAGCCCAGCTGCCCCTACTTTAGGTTGCAGTTTCTTTAGCAATGTAGTTTTTACAGGGTGGGGTTGCTAGCCCCACGCCCAACCCTCCTCCTTTTTCTTCCAGGCTAGGGACCATCCTTAGCCCAGGAGTGGTAAGGGTGGGCGATAGGGGTCAAGTGACTTGCCCAAGGTCACACAGCTGGAAGTGTCGGAGGCCGGACTTGAACCTAGGACCTCCAGTCTCTAGGACTGGCTCTTAATCCACTGAGCTACCCAGCTGCCCCTTTTCCAAAGGTTACTTGATACATACACAAGACTTTCCTTGGGTTACAAATTCAGGGGTTTCTAGGGATATTGGACACAAATATGCCCTAGATGGAGGAGAGAAGGGAGGGGGAATGTGGCTGGAGACTTTCTGGAGCTTTGCTTGAGGGTCTCTATACCCCAACTTTGCTCAAGGGTCTCAAGCTGCTACATTTCCTCCCTTTTTATTTAAATTAGAGAGGGAAAATGAGGTTAGTGAATGAATAATTTGTGGACCTTTGTAGACTAGAAAGCTAAACTCTAACCCTTAACTACTAATCTACTCTATTTGGGAAATGGAACTTATAAGTTTCATGTTTATGAGAGTTTTTCTTAGAGTGTACAGTTTGTGCTGATCATAGGGATTTGTCATAAAGAGAAAAAGCGGGTAGGGAAAAGATGTCCTTTTATCTCAAAAGGATAGTGCATGGTTTCAGCTTAGAAGCAGAGTTCTCAAAAGGGAAAAGAAAAATGGAAAAATAAATTGAAAGATAAATAGCTAGCATTCTATAATATTTTAAGTTTTGCAAAGCACTTAATAAAAGTTTTATCATTTTATCTTGACAACAATCATGAGGTAGATATTATTATTATCCCCAATATTTTGAGGGAACTGAGGCAAATAGACATTAAGTAATGAGTCCAGGATGACAGGTTATTAAATTTCTGAGGCAGGATATAAACTGAAGTCCCCCAGATTCCAAGATTTTTGCTCTATCCACTAAGCCTTCTAGCTTCCTTACAGATTTAAAAGCTAAAACAAATGAAAACAAAACAAAAACAAGGAATTTTTCTGTTATCCGTTAAGTAAAAGGAACCTTTGAAATTTATTTATTAGTATGATTAGATCTGACCTACACACTTTAGGATATCACTTTGGCAGCTGCAAGGAGGATGAATTTGAGACTAAAGAGACTTGAGTTAAACTAATGAACTAACAGGTTATTAAAATAATCCAGTTAAGAAGTGATGGAGATGATAAAGCTTCCATATTTCTCTCCTAAAAAAACTTTGAAGTCTGCTTTATACTGCTCTGATGCATTTATCACATTATTTTCTATCAATTATCTGTGAATATGTGTTATATCTCTACAAGTCTACAGCTATCCTTGAGGGCAAGGACTGTGTTTCTCAGCAATGTGCAAATGGTTGATGTTTTAGAATTTTT
>NW_025342663.1:0-1059 GCF_016433145.1 Gracilinanus agilis | reverse complement strand
TATTTCATAAAATATATATGGTATATATATATATTTTATATATATTTTATAAATTGTGTAATGTTTTATATTAATCCTTATTAAAGTTTGTCTTATTAGATTCAACCTTGGGTTGTACCTCATTGAGATCTATTTTTTTTTCTTACTGCTATCCAATGTATTAGCTATTTCTCCCAGTTTTATATTATTAGAAAATTTAAGAAGGATTTCCATATCTTCTTTCTACTTAATGTTAAACTATATTGGGCCAATGGCACATCCCTGAAATACACCACTTAAAATCTTCCACTAAACCCAATTGGTTAATCAACAGCTGTGTATGCGGTGCATTTTATGTACTTGGTATTGTTAGGTACTGTGAGAAAATATAAAAAAGCTTCCTCTCACTTGAGCTTTCATTCCACTAGAGTATCCAAAAGAATAAATTATTGCGGCGAGAGTAAAGCACCAATTACATTAACAATGAGTGTAGTAAATTCATGTGGCCCTTTTAAACCCACATACTTGTACAATCTGTACCTTTCCATCTTGTCCACAAAGACAGCACTAGAAGCTTTTAAAAGTATACAAATACTGAAAGAGATAATAATATAAAAATATTTGTATAAAAATATTCAGAGCTGATCTTTCTGTGATGGCAAAAAATTTGGAAAATGAAGGGGCATCCCTTGATTAGGGAATGGCTGAACAAATTGTAGTATATTATGTTGATTGAATACTCTTGTATAATAAGGAATGATAAATTGCTTGACTTTCATACAAGCTGGGAAGACCTCTATGAACTGATGTGGAATGAAATGAGCAGTACCAGAAGAACGTTGTACAGAGAGACTGAATCATTCTGGGACAATCATATGTAATTGACTTTGCTACCAATAACAATGCAATGATCCAGGGTAATCCCCTGGGACTATTGAGAAATGGTGCTATTCACATCTGTAGAAAAAACCATGGGAGCTGTAACAGAGAAGGAAAACATTTGATTTTTTGCTTATTTATATGGGTTTTGGATTGGGGTTTTGGTTTTAAAAAATTGTTACAAAAATGAATAATAAGGAA
>NW_025342662.1:0-2499 GCF_016433145.1 Gracilinanus agilis | reverse complement strand
GTAAGAATCTTAATATTCCTTGTTGTAATAGTAGATTTTTATAGCCAAGTTCTTTTTTGTTGTTGCTCATTTTTCTAACCTATTTATTGACTTGTAATTTGGACTATACTGCTGAGGGTGGTACTGCTCTAAGTTTTTGGTGCTTCTAAGATGATATGATCTGGGAAGAAGTGTGGCCAGTGCTCTTCTGGTCTATGCTCTGGTTTATAAACAGGAAGAGTCCTGATTTACTGAAATTATGAGATACAGCTCCTCAGGACCACTACTCCCTTGTTGCCAAAACAGTCTTTCCTGCCCTGGAACTATGAGCTGGAAGTGGATATGGGAAATGGAATTGCCAAATAGCATTAGATCCTTACCCAATAAAAGCACATGGATCCCCCTTGTAATCTCTTTTTTTAACCAGTTGCCTCATCCCTTCACTATATTTGGATTAAAAGCTCCCAAAGCTGTTGCTACTCTAGCTGTCTCCGCTGCCAAATCCTACAGCTTATATTGCTGCTCCATAGGCTTTGGCCAGCCTCCTCCCTAGTGTTCAGTCCTTTCCTTTTGACCAAATTGTCTTGGGGTGGGAAAAAATGTCTTACATTAACTTTTGGATGGCTCTGCCTCTCCGGAATTTGATTTGAGGTGTTATTTTAAAGATGTTTGGAAGAAAATGTTGGGGAAGCATGGCTGTTGTGCTACATCTACTCTGCCATCTTGGCTTTTCTGTAGTCACTTAGTGTAGGACTGTCACAGAATGGGCTCTTGGCTTTTTATAAATGTTCATTCTCTTCCATATAGAGGAAGAACATTTCTTCTGAATAGTGATAAAATTGGAACGCACACTGACTTCTGTTTTCTTTGGGATTATTTCCATGACACTCAATTTATCGTTTGAGGAAAACTATCATGTGAAACAAAGGGGCATGAATCAGCTATATATACTTTCTTAAGAATAAAATCAAATTATTCTGTACTTGTGTGAGGTCAATATTTAACAAGTAGACAATATAATCTGGCCTAAAATGTTTTTATTCCTATTCATAGTTGTCTATCACAAAAAAAGGAAATTTTCTTCCTGGTCACATTTAGTTTTTTATTCTTTACACTTATCCAAACTTTTAGGTAAATCATTTTCCCTTACCAAGAGTGAGTTTCTTCATACAGAAAATTAGGTTACAATTGATTACGGGATCTCTAAGATCCCTCCTAGATCTAAATCATGGTTTGATAGTGCAATGTATAGAATGATGGATCTTGAATAAGGAAGACCCAAGTTAAATTTCTATCTCCAATACTTACTATGTCAAATAACTTCATCTTTTATTGCCTCAAATTCCTTACCTGTAAAATGGGCAAAGTAATTTGACTCCCTCCTAGAATTATTGTGAAGATCAAATGAGATAATATGTGCAAAGTACTCCACAAATCTTAAAGCATTAGATAGATGCTGACTATTAGCATTGTTATGTTAAAGGGATGTCAGCATGCTTGGTGTTGTTCTATAGGACCAAGTCAGGACAACTGGATGGGAATTACAGGGAAGCAGATTCCAGCTAAGTTCCTTTCTAAATATGGAAAGGGCTTCTTGGTTAGGTAGTGATTTCCATATCACTGCATTTATCAAGCAGAAATTTATTCTTTGAGCAGTTTCAGGGGCAGTGTATACTTTAGAGTAGAGTTAGCTTAGACAAATTTGAAGTGTCCTTCTATCTCTAAGACTGTATAATTTTATAGAATGCCATTCACCTCTTGCTAGGAAGGTAATGAACTTAAAATGTAGAAATAAATATATTTTCGGATTTGGATAATATGGAGATTTGTTTTGACAGATGGTGCAGTTATATATTTATAATATATTTTTTCTTTTTATTTGCTCAATGGAGCAGAGGTAGAAGGGGGTTTAGATTAATTTTATGGATGTTTATTAATTTAATTTTTTTAAAAAAGCGGTTGACTAGTCATAGGAGAGAGTATTAAAGAGAATCCTAGACCTGTCTCTTGTTTGACCCATGAGATAATCAAGTAACATTTGTTTTATTTCATAGTGAATAGACCACTGGAGGCCACAGAAATTAGGAGATATAGGTTATGATCTTTTATCTGTCCAGGCTACTTCAAGAAAAGTATTACCTCTCCATAAAATGTATTAGACAATTTCTAATGTCTCTTCCTGCTGTAAAGTTAGATGATTCTAACAGCCCAAACTGGAATATATTTATTTCGAAACAGTCCTCAGCAGTGTTATTTAAGAGTAACATTATTATATTGGTCTTTCTCCTCATTTTTTGCCTCACCTAATTTTTAACTGAAAGAAACATCAATAAGTGCTCATAATTTGACAAGATAGAAATTCCTTCAGAGCTCAATTCAAACTCTTATCTTTCTCAAAGTCATTCTTAAACCCACAGTTGCCAGTGTGTTGCCCACTTGCCTGTCTGTCCAACCTGTATACAATACAGCCATGCACATGCACACACACACTCATTACACATAAACTCAACTTGACATTAT
>NW_025342661.1:0-1530 GCF_016433145.1 Gracilinanus agilis | reverse complement strand
GAGAGAGAGAGAGAGAGAGAGAGAGAAAGAGAGAGAGAGAGAGAGAAGAAAATGACATAAAGGGAAATACATAGTCAAATTATCTGAGAATTTGTGAACAAGTTGGACTCACCTACAAAATGAAAGCAGATAGGAAATCGGATTAGAAAACAGAGTCTAACAATCAGGATTTTTACATCCAAATCTTTTGAAACAGAGTTAGACAGAGTTTTTTTTTTGTTTGTTTTTTGTTTTTTTTTTTAAAGCCTAGAGAGCCTTTTAGAGACCGAGTGCCCAAACTGCAGCCCTCACACGTCATTTGGCTGTTGGGTTGAGGGGTGGGTGAAGTGAGAAATGTCTGCAGGCTCATGTTGAGGGGGAGGGGAACAGCCCCCTTTGGCACACATGCCATAGGTTCACAAACATGGACCTAGACCATAATCTAATATGCTTCTAATAAGCTGAAATAAAAAAAGATAGTCCTGGGGGTAATAATCTTAAACAAAGCAAAAGCAAAAATAGACCTAATTAAAAGACATAATCAGAAAAACTACATTTTGGCAAAAGGTATCATAGACAATGAAGTAACATAAGAAATTTATAATAAGTTTCTCTGATAAAGGTCTCATTTGTCAAGTATATGTTGAGTATAGAACTGAGTAAAATTTATAAAAATAATAATAATTTTCCAATTCATAAATGGTCAAATGAAATAAACAGGCAGTTTTCAGAAGAATCAATGCTATCTAAAGGCATATTCAAGAAGATTCTCTAAATCACTATTGATAAGAGAAAGGCAAATTAAAACAACTCTGATGTAGCACCTCAAATATCAGAAATGACAAATGCTCGAGGGAATCAGGGGAAAATATTTACACTAACAAACAATTGGTGGAGTGTTGAACTGGTATAACCATTCTGGAAAAAAAAATGTTTGTTCTATACAACTGTACATATCTTTAATTTGACAATCTATGTCTATATCCTAAAGAAATCAAAGAAAAAGAAGGACTTTTATGTCTAAAACCTTCTTGAAGTAATTTTTGTGGTAGAAAGGATTTGGAAATCAAGGGAATGCTCCTCAGTTGGAGACTGGTAGAACAAGTTATGACATATGATTGTGATGGAGTTCTGATGCTATAGGCAATGATGATGTGAGTGGTTTCAGATAAAAAAACAACATAGGAATATATATATATATAAACAGATGCAAAGAGTAAAGTGAGTAGAATCAGGAGATCAATTTGCATGGTAAGAGTATTGCTGTTAAGATTATTGATTTAAAAGATTTGGCTATTTTGATCAATCCAATGATCCAATTCAATTCCAAAGGGCTAATGAAGAAAAAATACTATAACTTTATAAAGAATTGATGAACTATGAGTATAAATCAAAATGCTATTTTTGTCATTTTATTTTTCTTGCTTTTTAAAAAATTTGGCTAATACGGAAATTATATTTTGTTTGATTTCACAGGCATTATGGATATATCATTCTCTTCTTTCTGGATGAGGGAGAGTTTGGGAAGGAAGGGAGAGATTCTAGGATTCA
>NW_025342660.1:0-2487 GCF_016433145.1 Gracilinanus agilis | reverse complement strand
TCTATGTTCATCTTGAGTGGTTTGATAAGTTGAAATTGTATGAGTAAGTTTTTTTGAAGTTTCAGTTTTAGTTATTGCTGATTGAATAACTGAGTTCAAGAACTAATAATAATCATGGTGATCATCATTGGAGGGTGATTTATAATAAGAACTAGATTAAGTTTCTGGTTTTTTTCTCTATCTTGCAACACACACCCTTACTCAGATTAAAACTCCATCCCAGCGTGTTTCTATCATATCTGGCAAATGTCACAAGGTGAGGGGACCAATATTGTTAGGTTTTCCCTCTGTGGTTTTGGTATGGTTTGGTGACACTTTATATGGCTTCACTTACTGGGTCAGTGATCTTGCTAGCTTGAGGGATGTCCCTCTCTTAGAAGACTAATTCCTTTCCTTCTGATCCACTACACTGCTGGATATAACCTCAGACTCATATTATAAATATCCATCATCTTTTGAACTCGAGGTCTCAGATCATGCTGGGCATCTCTACTGACCTCTCCTTTGTTTGATTTGTGCACTCATCAGTCTTTTCTTTTACATAGATAACCATAATACAAAATAAGTGGCTAAGGAAGGAACCAGAAAAATGTTTTGTAACGATGGAGTGGGAAAAGTAATATAGTAGATTGAATGCTAGGTCTAGAGAGGGAAGGACCTGGGTTCAAATTTGATCTCAGACACTTCTTAGTTGTGTGACCCTGGATGAGTTACTTAACCTCAATTGCCTAGTCTTTATATTCTTCTGCCTTGGACCTGACATTTATTTTTTTTTAAATTGTAAACTTAGTAATCATTACTATGAATAAAACTATTTAACTAAACAAATACATTAAAAATTATGTGCAAAACCACAAATTCCACATTGTTTACACTGTGCTTAAAAATAGATAAATCATATGTGTGTGCTAATATAAAAATATAAACATCCTCTGCTTTTGAGTTTCCTTTGGATTTGTTTTACTTGGATAATTTTTTCTCTTGTTGCTGTTTTTTTTTAAAATGTAATCAAGGTATGTATTATTCTTATTCTTTTTTCATCTCTTCATATATTTCCCTTATTTTACTTATATTTCCAATATTTGTCATTTCCAATAGTATAATCCATTACATTCAAATATCATAATCTATTCAGCCATTTCTCCCTTTCATTGCATATTTAGTTATTTTGTCATAACAAACAAAGCTTCCAAGAATATTTTCATACATATGCAGCTTTTTACCCCCTCAAAAGAGCCCTGAGGACTTAACCCTAATAATAGGACATCTAGGTCATTGAGCATGGGCAGCTTTATAGCTCAAAATGTATATTTCCATCGAATTTTCTAAAAAAAATTCAAAGCTGCTCTAGCAATGTAATATTAGGCTTGTTTCTCCATGTTCCTTTCAGTATTTAATCTAATCACTTTAACCTATCTGATTTTCAGTTAACCATTTATTACCAGGACATATTGAGCTAAATTGATCCTTAGGCAGCAGACACAATCTATCGCAAGTACTATACTCTTTCCAAAACAGTCTTTCCAGTTTGGTAATATGCAACTTTTATTTCAGTGTCACCCCCCCTCCCCCCAGGGATGCAAGTTTGCCTCTATAATATGAGTGTTAAAGTGAGACTTTTTCAGAATATTTATGCTCTTTAAACCATCGTTGTCCCACTAGAAACTATTTTTGGAAAAAATAAAATAGTTTTTTTTTTCAAAGATTGAGTGAGGAAGGTCATTATCATGTAGGGGATCAAGAAAGGATTCCTGGAAAAGTAAGTATTTGACTTGGTTTTTAAAAGGACATATAAGAATTCAACAGGCAGAGGAGATAGAGGATATTTGAGGCATGTTTCAATTGTTTTTCAATCAAGTCTAACTTTTCATGAGCCCATTGGGAGTTTTCTTGGCAAAGATACTGGAGTGGTTTACCATTTACTTCTCCAACTTATTTTGCAGACGAAGAAACTGAAACAAACAGGGTTACATGATTTACGCAAGGGTCACACAGCTAGTAAGTGTCTCAGAAGTATCATCTGTAAAGTGGACAAGATAGAAGACTTCCCAATAAGATCAGGAATGAAGCAAGGATGCCCATTGTCACCTCTATTATTTCATATTGTACTAGAAAAGTCAGCAGTAACAATTAGAGAAGAAAAAGAAATTGAAGGGATTAAAGTAGGCAATGAGTAAACTATAAAGTATCACTCTTTGCAAATGATATGATGGTCTACTTAAAGAATCCTAGAAAATCAACTAAAAGGCTCGTGGAAATAATTAACATCTTTAGCAAAGTTGCAGGGTACAAAATAAACTTAAATAAATCATCAGAATTTCTATATTTTCAAACAAAATTCAGCAGCAGGAGTTAGAAAGAGAAACTCCATTTAAAATAACTCTAGACAATATAAAATATTTAGGAATCTACCTGTCAAGACAAACACAGGAATTATATGAACACAACTACAAAACAATTAAAACTGGATCTAAATAATTGGAAAAA
>NW_025342659.1:0-2350 GCF_016433145.1 Gracilinanus agilis | reverse complement strand
ATGAGATAATATATGTGAAGGGCTTTGAGCTCCTTGGGAAAAAAAAAGAGAGGCATTCAATAAATGCAAGATATTAATAATAGCAATATTTCTGTTTATGAGTTGAGTCCATCTTTCATATCTCCTTTAAGTCATTTTCCCTACGGCTGCCCATTCTGGTAAAATGCTTCTGAATGAGGCGTACAAATCTCGAGATCTGAAAATATTCAGTGGGGAAAACTGTGGTTAGGCTCAGCCTCCCCCTGAAACTTGTCGAGTTTCCCCACATTATGGCAGCCCCAGGAAGTCAGAGATTATAGGACGAGAAACGTTACCGGCAAGACAGGCTCTGGCCAAGTTCCTTCTCAACAGAGAAGTGAGAAAGAGCCCTGCCACTGAGGCCAGACAGACGGAGGGCAGGGAAAGACTGTGAGCCTTCAGCTCAGAAAATCAAGGCTGCATCTCTGGCTCTGTATCTTATGGGTAACGGGATGCTGGGCAGGCCACTGAAATTTGCTGGCAGTAACGGTCAGTGGAAAGAACAGTGCGGAGGGGGGACTTTGACCTAGTATTTGACTTTGCTAGGTGAACAGCACAGCTTAGAACAGTGCCTGGCACATAGTAGGCACTTAGTTGATTGATTGAATTTGACCAAGTCTCTTCATCTGTCCTGAGCCTCAGTTTCTTCCTTTATAAAAGTGGGGGACAATAAGGGCAGGTAGGGCTTCAGTGGATAGACAGCCAGATCTGGAAATGTGAGGTCTTGGATTTAAATCTGGCCTCAGGCACTTCCTAGATATGTGACCCTGGGAAAGTCACTTAACTCTAGTTGCCTAGATTTTACCACTCTTCTACCTTGGAACCAATGCCCAGTTTCAATTTTAAGACAGAAGACAAGAGTTGTTTTGTTTTTTTCTTTTAATGGGGATAATAATATTTGCACTTTCTACTTTATAGAGTTGCTATAAGAAAAGTATCTCGCAATGTAAATATATAAGTTCAATACAATATAAATGTACTTCATTATTATTTCCATTATTGGTATGTTATTGTCACTGTTAATAATTACCATTTTTGTTGGTTTTCTAATAGTGGAGAAAGGACTCTATTTGCTTCATAGAGAGAAAAAAGGGCTACATAACATAAAGAAATATAGACCCAAATATATCTTTAATCGACTTGATGTGGAAATTCCTTCCAACTACTTAGAACGAAGCCCACCAAGCCTCATCCAGCCTCACTGACTCTCATTCATAACTTCTACAAATTTGCTACAGAGACTCCACTAAATATGCTCAGGGCATTTCTCAGTTCTTCCTGGTGTCTTGAGAATATCAGTGGAGCACATGGACGCTCCACTGGTTGTCTCTTGCAGTCAGTTCATCTTCTTTTTTTTTTTTTTATTCAGAAATACATATGTCATATAAAATATGAATATGTATGTAAATATGATGGTTATTATTTATATCACTCTGAATCTCAGTTTTCTGCTCTATCATATGGGGATAATAATAAGAATTATACTGGTCTCTGGGAGTTGTTGTAAAGAAAATGTTTTGTAAACATTATTTAACATTATGTAAATCACGATATCTGTGTTAGCTAGTATTATTATAACCAGCAGGGAAGTAGGAAATAGAACCCAACGCATAGGGATGATATGGAGAGAACTTGTCAGGCATATTTTTAATATTCCACAGTGTTAAAGTGGAGTTCAGATTATTCATCTCTAATTCGTGGCATAAGATTAGATTCTGTTTCTCAAGCAAAAAATTTAAACAGGGCTGGTTTACTCTTTGTTCATTCCAAAATTAAATGAAAATCTTTGTCATGCTTTTCCTATCTTTCTTTTCTGTTCTCCCAAATTCTTCCATCCTAACGAAGGACATAAGTATTATTTATTATATAATAATAGACCTATAGTTAGAAAGTATCTTAAAGGTCATTTTATCCAAATTCCTCATTTTACATTCAACACAACTGAGACCAAGTGTCCAAGGACCAAGGTCATAGAAATATTAAGCATCAGAAGTAGAATTTGAATCTAGGTCTTCGCACTCTAGACAACTGATTTTTCCACTGTATGAGGCTATCTTATTCTTATTATCTCCATTATATAGCCGGGAAACAGAATTGAAATGTAATGACAAAAGGCTACAAGAGTCAGTAAAATTCAAGTTTTTACCCACTCTACTCAGCAATCAACCTACTCACCAGTCCCATTTTAATCATCTCAGTTAGAGTCTACTAATGTTATCTCAATTCATCAGGGCTCCATGTATTGTTTCTTTTTCTTCCTTCCTTCCTTCCTTCCTTCCTTCCTTCCTTCCTTCTTTCCTTCCTTCTTTCTTTCCTTCCTTCCTTCCTTCCT
>NW_025342658.1:0-1135 GCF_016433145.1 Gracilinanus agilis | reverse complement strand
TTGGTAAAATCGAATGTAATGGACTTCTGTACCAGCAGCAATGCAATGACCCAGGCCAATTCTGAGGGACTTATAGTAAAAAACGCTACCCACATTCAGAGGAAGAACTGCAGGAGAGGAAACACAGAAGAAAAACAACTACTTGAACGCATGGGATGAGGCGGACATGATTGGGGATGTAGACTCGAAACTACCACACCAATGCAACTATCAACAATTTTGAAATAGGTTTTGATCAATGACACATGTTAAAACCAGTGGAAATGCGCATTGGCCATGGGAGGTGGGGAAGTCGGAGGGTGAAGGGGAAAGTAAGAGCATAAATCATGTAACCATGTTAACTTTTCTAAAAAACAAATATTAATAAATGTTAAAAAAAAAAAGAAGGAGGAAACACACCTCTGACCCAGAATATCCATTTACTTGACCCCTCAACTCAACTGCCCTCCCTAGCCAGAGGTCTAATCCCGTGCTGGCTCTCTCCCTTGTCACCTCTGCCATCTTGGATAAGTCGCTTTCCCTTAGAGGTACTCCCTTACCTTCTCTCTCAAATCAAAACTTTCTATGCAATGTATTCTGTAGTGTCTTAGTCATCCCTGTCTAGCTGAAGCTTGATGAAGAAGGGACCTTACCTTAAAATAAATAAAGGCAAATAAAAACTTGCCATTGTCCCTAGTAAGTTTTATCCCATTAAATTCATTCAGATGTTCTATCCTATCAAAAAATTGGATCTTGATACTGTAATCCATTAAGTTATTTAGGGTTAGAACAAGACCTTACACCACATACAATAGTAAATTTGAAATGAATATCATAAATACAAAAGGTCACTCTAATATTCAAATTAAAGGAAAATAGAAAATACTTTGCACATCTATGATAGAATCATTAAACAAATAAGAAATAAAGGTGATCTCATAAAAGATAAAATAGATAATGTTATACATGGAATTATAAAACAAACAAAATCAGTGCATATAGAATAAAAAGAGAAGCTATTTTTAGGGGGAAAGATTTACAGCAAATACTTATAATAAATATCTAATGCCCTATATTTAGGAAACCTACACAAATATATATATATATAGATATATATATATGAGATGTTCATCAATAAATAAGTGGTCAAAGAATA